>NC_137598.1:4666043-4805040 GCF_963210335.1 Falco punctatus
CCCCAGCCCCCTCTGCCCCACAGTGCCCCCCCCTACAGCTCACAGTGCCCCCCCACAGCCTCCCCATGCCCACAGCTCCCCCCCGTGCTCCACCCTCCCTGCTCCCCAGCCCCCCCCCTAGCCCCCCCCATAGCCCCCCCCCCCATGCTCCACAGACCCCCTTCAGTGCCCCCCATCCCTCCCTGCTCCCCAGCCCCCCCCCATAGCCCCCCCCCGTGCCCCACAGACCCCCTTCAGTGCCCCCCATCCCTCCCTGCTCCCCAGCCCCCCCCATAGCCCCCCCCCGTGCCCCACAGACCCCTTCAGTGCCCCCCATCCCTCCCTGCTCCCCAGCCCCCCCATAGCCCCCCCCGTGCCCCACAGACCCCTTCAGTGCGCCCCCATCCCTCCCTGCTCCCCAGCCCCCCCATAGCCCCCCCCCATGCCCCACAGGCCCCCCAGTGTCCTCACAACCCCCCCAGACACCCCCCACAGCTCCCCACCCCCCGTATCAGCCCCCCTAGTACCCCACCTTCCCCCCCCCAGCAGCCCCCCCACTCACCCAGAAGCCCCCCGTAGCCACAGCCCACATCAGCGAACTCCACGCAGGGGGGGGGGCTGCCCGGGGGGGGCGGCAGGCGGGAAGAAGGCCGGGAACAGCCGGGCCCAGTCCATGTCCTGTGGCCTGGGGGGGCTGTGCACCGCGTCACGGGAGGCGGGGGGGGGGGGATGGGGGGGGGGGGGCGGGACCGGGGGGGAGCGAGGGGGGCTACGGAGGGGGTGCTGGGCCAGTGGTACTATGGGGGGCTGCTGGGGGGGCTGGAGTGGGGGGGCCGGGCCGGTATTATGGGGATGGGGGGGGCCCGGCCAGTGTTATTGGGGGAGGCTCTGAGGGGGGTGGATGTGAAGGGGGGTGGGGGGGCGCTGTGATGGGGGAGGGGGGGGGCCCGGGCCGGTATCACGGGGGGGGCTGCGGGGGCCCGGGCCGGTATCGCGGGGGGGGCTGCGGGGGGGCCCGGGCCGGTATCGCGGGTGGGGGCTGCGGGGACCCGGGCCGGTGTCGCGGGGGGGGCTGCGGGGGGCCCGGGCCGGTGTCGCGGGGGGGCTGCGGGGGCCCGGGCCGGTGTCGCGGGGGGGCTGCGGGGGGCCCGGGCCGGTGTCGCGGGGGGGCTGCGGGGGCCCGGGCCGGTGTCGCGGGGGGGCTGCGGGGGGCCCGGGCCGGTGTGTCGCGCGGGGGGCCGCGGGGACAGGGCTCCGGTTACCGGCGGTCCCGCGTGGGGCCGTGCCGGGGGTGCCGGCCCCAGGCCCGGCCGCGGGGGGGGTCGGGGGTCCCGGCGCACTCACTAGCGCAGCGTGTGGTCGGCCAGCGGGTTGGCGTGTGCCCGCTGCCGGTAGAACCGCTTCTGCGGCGCCGCCACCTCCATGTTGGCCCCCGGCGCGACGGTGGGCGCCGGCCACTGACGTCACGACGCGGCGCAGGCTGCTGACGTCACGGCCACAGCTGTCTCCGGGGGCGGGACTTGTCATGGCCCCGCCTCCCCGAGCGCCGGGCGTCTGCCCACCAGTGCCCCCAAGTCTACCCAGCGCCCCTCCCAGTGCCCCCCAGTCTTCCCGGTGACCTTCCCAGTGTCCCCCGGTCTGCCCAATGCTTGTCCCAGTGCCCCCCAGTCTGCCCAGTGCCCCCTGGTCTACCAGTGCCTGTCCCAGTGTCCCCCAGTGCCACCCAGTCTGCCCAGTGCTCATCCCAGTGCCCCCTAGTCTGCCCAATGCCCCTTCCAGTGCCCCCCAGTCTGCCCACTGCCCCTCCCAGTGTCCCCCAGTCTTCCCAGTGACCCTCCCAGTGTATCCCAGTCTGCCCACTGCCCTCCCCAGTGCACTCTCAATGCCCCCCAGTCTGCCCGCTGCCCATCCCAGTGCCATCCCAGTGCCGCCCAGTGCCCCCCAGTGTTCCCCTGTCTGCCCAATGCTCCTCCCAGTGCCCCCCAGTGCTTGTTCCAGTGTCCCCCAGTGCCGTCCAGTTTGCCCAGTGCTCCTCCCTGTGCCCCCCAGTCTGCCCAATGCTCCTCCCAGTGCCCCCAGTACCCACCCCAGCGCCCCCCACCCTGCCCAGTGCCCCTCCCAGTGCCCCCCAGTCCGCCCAATGCTCCTCCCAGTGCCCCCAGTCTGCCCAGTACCCACCCCAGCGCCCCCCACCCAGTGCTGCCCAGTGCCCCCAGTCCCCCAGCCCCCCAGTACTGGGCCCTTCCCGGCAGGGTGGGGGTGTGGGGGGGGAATTCGGGCTGCGGTGAAGCCGGGGGCGGTTTCTGAGAAAGGGGCGGGGGGGCAGGGGCCGGGGGGGGCAGGGCGGGGGGGGCTGGAAGGGGCGGGGGGGGCAGGGCCGGGGGGGCAGGTCGGGGGGGGCGGGGGGGCAGGTCGGGGGGGGCTGGAAGGGGCGGGGGGGGCAGGGCCGGGGGGGGCTGGGGAGGGCAGGGCGGGGGGGGCTGGAAGGGGCAGGGGGGGGCGGGGAGGGCGGGGCCGGGGGGGGGCTGGGGGGCGGGGGGGGCGGGGGGGGGGGGCAGGGCGGCCCCGCCCTTCCAGGAACGGCGCCCGCGGGTGACTCAGGTCGGGAAATCACCGGGCCGCGCCGGGGGGAGGGGGGGGGCACAGGGACCGACCCCCCCTCCCCCCCCAGCAGGGTGCCCTGACCCCCCCCGACCCCCCCCCCACAAGCATTAACCCGGTGACGCGCGGCGGTGACGCAGGTGACCGGGGAGGCCCGGGGGGGGGGGTCGCGGAGGGGGGTCCTGGGGGGGGGAGGGGCAGGTTGTTCATTACCCCGCGGGACCCCCCGGGGGCGCCCCCCCCTCCCCTCCCCCCCGGTTACTGTTTATCCCGGGTGTCCCGGCTCGGCCAGCGCGGGACCGGGCCCGTGTCCCCCCCGGGGGGGCTGCGGTGACACGGGGAGGGGGGGGCAGGGGGCAGGGGGATGGGGACCGGGGGACACTGGGATGGGGACAGGACAGGGATGGGGACCAGGGACACGGGGATGGGGACAGGGGGACACTGGGATGGGGACAGGGGGACACTGGGATGGGGACAGGACGGGGATGGGGACCGGGGGACACGGGGATGGGGACAGGACGGGGATGGGGACCGGGGGACATGAGGATGGGCATAGGGGGACAGGGGGACATGGGGACACTGGGATGGGGACAGGGGGACACTGGGATAGGGACAGGGGGGACATAGGGACAGGGGGACACAGGGATGGGGACAGGAGGATGTGGGGACATGGGGATGGAGACAGGGGGACATGAGGACAGGGGGACACAGGGATGGGGACACAGGATGGAGATAGTGGGATGGGGACAGGGGGACACAGGGACGGGACACGGCGATGGGGACACGGGGATGGGATAGCAGGATGGGGACATGGGGACATGAGGACACTGGGATGGGGACACAGGGATGGGGACAGGGGGATACGGGGATGGGGACTGCGGGATGGGGACACAGGGACCAGGGACAGCGGGGTGGGGACAGTGGGGTCAGCAGGGACAAGGACACCAGGGTGAGCGGGGACACCAGGGATTGGGACAGCGGGATGGGGACACTGGGGTGAGAGCAGCGACACCGAGACCAGGGGACACTGGGGACAGGGACAGCAGGGAAGGGGCCAGGGGGGACCGGGGACACCAGGGTGAGCAGGGACAGCGGGGGACACCAGGACCAAGGCCACCAGGGCTGGGGGCACTGGGTCAGGGACACCATGACTGGGGACACTGTGGCTGGGAACACCAGGACAAAGGCCACCAGGGCTGGGGACACCAGGACCAAGGCCACCAGGGTCAGGGACACGGGTTGGGGGACACCAGTGCTGGGGACACTGGGGCTGGTGACATTGGGTCAGGACCACCATGACCGAGACCATCAGGACTGGTGACACCAGTGTTGGTGACACCGGGGCTGGGGACACTGGGGCTGGGCTCCAGGCCCTTCCCAGCCTGGGGCTGTGGTGGCACTGGTGTTGATGGGATGGGGACAGAGGGTGGCACAGGGTGAAACCCCAGACTGGGACCAATGGGCTCTGACTGGGCTGGGGCTGGGCCGGGACTGGGCTGGCTGGGACCAGGTGACACCAGGGACAGGGCAGGGGGGGGACTGGGACCAGTAGGGGGGGACCAGGACTGACCTGGGGACACTGGGATTGCATGGAGGACACTGGGACAGGGTGGGAGACACTCTGGACCAGCCTGAGGACACTGGGACGGAGCAGGGGACACTGGAATGGGGCAAGGGACACTGGGATGGAGCAGGGGGACACTGGGGTGGAGTGGGGGACACTGGGGTGGGGACACTGGGATGGGGCGGCAACATTGGGATGGGGACACTGGAATGGAGTGGGGGACACTGGGACGGGGACACTGCGATGGGGTGGGGGACACTGGGATGGGGCGGGGACACCGGGACCAGCCTGGGGCCACCGGGGAGGAGGAAGGCGACACGGGGACGGGGCGGGCACCCAGTGGGCGGGGCCTCATATCACGCCCCCAATGGGGCGGTCCCAAAACCGACCAATCGCGGGCGGGGAGCGCGGCGCGGCCCCGCCCCCCGGCCAGGATGGCGGCGCCCGGCCGCCACGTGGGTACGGGGCCCCGGCGGGAGGCGGCGGCGGGCGGGGGGAAGCAGGAAGCGAAAGAGGAAGCGGAAGAGGAAACGGAAGAGGAAGTGGGAGAGGAAACGGAAGAGGAAACGGAAGAAAAAGAGCCCGGGGCGTTGCGGTCCGTGTTCCCCCGCGACCCCGCGCTTTTCGGCGATGCATTCCCGGTGCAGCGGCAGGTACCGGCTCTGCGGGCACGTCCTGCGCATCGCGCAGCATCACGGGCCGCGGCTGGGCCCGGCCGGCGCCGTCTGGGAGGCGGTACGGGGGGGGAGGGGCGCCGGGGGTGGGGGGGCACAAGGGGCTGGGAGGATCCTGGGGGGCACCGGCGGTGGGGGGGGAACCCGAGGGAACATGGGACACTGAGGGCCGGGGGGGTCCACCGGGGGGTGGGGGGCACCCCAAGGGAATGGGGCAGCCCGGGGGGCTGGGGGGGACACACCGAGGGTGGGGGGCACCCCAAGGGAATGGGGGATCCCAGGAGGTGGGGGGGATCCTGGGGGGGGCAGCAGCGGGTGGGGGGATCCTGGGGGGGCACCAGCAGCACTGGGCAGTGCCGGGGGGACCCTGGGAAGATGGGGGCCCTGAGGGGGGGCACTAGGGAGGCAGGGTGATCCCTAAGGACCCCCAGGCAATGGGGGGGATCCCCCTGGCAGAGGGAGGGGGGCTCTTTGCGCCCAGCAGCCCCCTGGGTGCCCCAGGCAGTGTGGTGCGGGGGTGGGGGGCAGTCCCCACACCTCCCCCAGACCCCCCATGCCCGCCAGGCCCTGTCCCTGTGCCGGTTCCTGGGGGAGCAGCGCTTCGATTTCCGGGGCCGGACGGTGATCGAGCTCGGTGCCGGCACCGGCATTGTTGGCATCCTCGCTGCCTTGCTGGGTACACATGGGGGGGGGGCACCTGTGGGGCTGGGGGATGCACCTGTGGGGCTGTGGGGGACATCTGTGAGGCGGGGGGGGGCACTTGTGGGGCTGGGGGACACACCTGTGGGGGGCACCTGTGGGGGCGGGGGGGGGGGGGGGGGGGCGGGCACCTGTGGGGCTGGGGGGCGACCCGTGGGGAGCACCCGTTGGGCTGGGGGGGTATCTGGGGGGCGGCACCAACCACTCCCCAAACTCCTCTTCCCCTTCCCAGTTTGGAACTGGGAACACGGCAGGCATGAGCGGCTACTGTTTATTGGGATGGGCAGGGGGGGTTAGGGGGGTGGGGGGATATACAGAGGGGTGACCCGCCTCTGTGACACACACTCCCCCCCCCTCCCCCCCCCCCCCCCGTTTTTAGGAGGGGATGTCACCATCACGGACCAACCGGCGGCGTTGGACCAAATCCAGGAAAACGTCCGGCTGAATTTCCCGGCGGCGGCGGCAGCTCCGCGGGTGCGAGCGCTGGTGTGGGGCCGGGATGAGGGCGCCTTCCCGGCAGGGTACGAGGTGATCCTGGGCTCCGACATCGTGTACCACCCCCCCTCCTTCGCCCCCCTCCTGCGCACCCTGCGCCACCTCTGCGGCCCCCGCTCCATCGCCCTCCTCTCTGCCAAGATGCGGGGGGGGGGCGACGGGGACCCCCGGCGCTTCTTCCACCAGATGTTGCCGCCACATTTCCACATCCAGCTGTTGCAGCGGGAGCCAGAGGAGGAGATAGAGATCTATGGGGTGACCTGCGGACGGGGGGCGGGGGCACCCCTGGTCTTGGTGTCCTCCAGCTGGGGGGGCCCTGAGGGGGATTAAAGGCTCGTCGTTGGGGGCATTGGCTCACCCACTGTGTCTGATTTGGGGGGGGGGGGGAGGCCTCTGTAAGGGTCTGGGGGCTCTATAAGTACGGGGGGGGTGTCTATAAGGACATGGAGGGGCTCTAAGGGCCCTGAGGGGGTCTCTAGGGGACTGGGGGGGGTCTATAAGGACCTGGGGGCTCTATGCAGACCGGGGGGGGCTGTAGAAGGGCCCTGGGGGGGTCTCTAAGGGACTGGGGGGTCTCTGTAAGGGTCTGGGGGCTCTATGAGGACACGGGGGAGGGGGGGGGTGTCTGTAGGCGCCTCCGAGGACCCCCTGGGGGCTTGAGCAGGTTCGGGGGGGGGGGGGTCTGCAGGGGCCGGGTGGGCTCCTGCCGTGCAGGCGGGCGGGCTCTAGGACCCGGGGAGGGGGCACGCCCTCTACGTCAGCCAATGGCGCGGCTCGGTCGCGTCCGCAGTGACGTCCCGAGCGCCCCGCCTACCCCAGCGGCCAATGGGCGGCCGGAGCCTGCCGTGCGCGTGCGCCCCGAGCCCGCCCGGGCACGGTTTGACCCCCGGCGGTGCCCGTAGCGTCGTGACGTCACCACTGCGCGCCGCGGGCAGGGCCGGGATGCAGCGGGCGGCGCGGGGGCGCGCTGCGTGCGGCGGCGTGGGTGAGCGGCGGGGCACGGGACCCCTCCATCGCCCCGCCCCCCCCACTCCCGGGACCCCCATCGCCCCCCCGTCGCTTCCCCCCCCCGCCTCGTGACCCCTCATCGCTCCTCCCCTCCACCCCCGGGACCCCCCCCCCCCATCGCTCCCTGCCTCGCCCCCGGGACCCCCCCATCGCTCCCCCCAATCACCGGGACCCCCATACCGCTCTGCCCCCGGCCCCCTCCCCATCGTCCCGGGGTTCCCCCTTGACCCCTCGGTGCTCTCCCGGGGGGCGTCCCGGTGCCGGCTGACGCCCCCCGTACCCCCTTACCCCGCAGGCCCCCCCGGCCCGGCTCCTCCACGCCGCCCCCCAGGTGCTGGCAGCGGACCGGGCCGCGCTGCTGGCGCTGCGGCGGAGCACGGGGCTGCCCTTCCTGCAGTGCCGGGAGGCGCTGGAGCGCTGCGGGGGGGACCTGCCCCAGGTGGGGGTGCTGGGGGGACCGGGGGGGGGGGTGGGGCGGGATGGGGGTGAGGGGGGGACCCCGGGGCATCCAGGGGGAGAATGAGCAGGAGGTGGGATGGGGGACTGGGGGGGGGGGAGGTGGGGGTCAGGGCAGGAGGGGGTCGGGGGAGGGGGGGCATGGCAGGAGGTAGGATGGGGGACTGGGGGGGGGAGGGGGAGGTGGGGGTCAGGGCAGGAGGGGGCGGGGGGGGGGGCATGGCAGGAGGTAGGATGGGGGATCTGGGCGGTGGGGGTAGGGGGCAGGGAATATGAGGGTCGTGAGGGGGAGGGGATGCACCTGAGGGGGCCCCTGGAGGAGGGATAAGAGGGTCCTGTGTGCGCGTGTGTGTGTGCGACACACCAGAGGGGGGCCCGGGGGGGGGGGGATGACACGTACCAGAGGGGGTGTGGGGACGACGACAGGGTCCTGGGGGGAGACACAGGGCTCTGGGGGGGGGATAAGAGGGTCCTGGGGGCGGGTAACATGACACACCTGGGGGTGACACACACACGACTTGGAGGGTCCCCAGAGCAGCCTCACCCCGCAGCACACCCCACCCCCCGCACTTGGGGTCTGCACCCCCTGCGCGGGGGACTCACTTCCCATGCCATGACCCCCCCATACCCCCCCCCCCTCCCCCCCCGCCCCTGTACCCCCCAGGCCGAGGCCTGGCTGCAGGAGGAAGCTCAGCGCCGCGGCTGGATCAGGGCCACGGAGCTGCAGAGCCGCCGGGGCGCCCCAGGGGCTGGTGGGGCTCGTGCGCCGGGGGGCGCTGGCGGCCATGGTGGAGGTGGGTGACACACCTGGGGGGGGGGGACGACGACACACACACACCAGGGATGCCACCCCCCCCCCCCTCCCGGTGACACCGTCTCTCTCCCGTAGGTCAACTGCGAGACGGATTTTGTGGCACGGAACGGCGAGTTCCAGCAGGTGGTGGAGCAGGCGGTGCTGAGCACCGTGGCTCTGTGCCGCACCGCGCCGCCGGGCGCCGGCAACAAGGTGTGGGGGCTCGGGGGAGGGTCTCTCAGGGGTGTCCCGGGGAGGGGGGGAAGAGGCAGGGGACAGCGGCCATGCTGGCAGGGGGAGGGGCGCAGACCCCCATCCCTTAGCCACCCACATCCCCCCGTGTGCCCCCCCCACAAGCCAAGGGGGGCAGGGTGGGATGGGGGGGGCCCCAGCCGCTGTGTGTCCCCCCGCCTTGGGGTGTGGGGTCCTCAAGAAGACCCCCACCACCACCAAGGGGGACAGGGGAGGGATGGGGGGGGTGGGGGGCCAACCACTGCCAGCCCCAACTTGGGATGTGGGGTCCTCAGCACGACCCCTCCCAGCCAAGGGGGACAGGGGTGGGATGGGGGGGACCCCCAGCCCCTGCCCCCGCCCCCCCCCCCCTTGGGACGTGGGGTCCTCGGCCAGCTCACAAAGGACCTGGGGCCGCAGGACCCCCCCCAGCCCCCACACAGGGGCCACCACTGCCCCCCCCCCCAAATGGGGGCAGCACCCAAGGGTGTGACAGCACCCCCTAACCCCCCCACCCCCCCCCTTGTCTCCCAGCACCTCCTGGCCGTGGAGGAGCTGGCCCAGCTCCGGATTGAACCCGGGGGGGCTCTGCTGAGCGACCGCATCGCCGTGGCCACGGGTGAGCGCGAGGGACCCCAAAACCCACCAAGGGGGGGGGGGGCTGGGGGAAATGGTAGCCCCCCTGCGGCTACTTGGGGGTCCAGACCCCTGCAGCCGCTAATTGCGCTAATTAATTTGTAGGGAAGCTGGGGGAGAAGGTGGCGCTGCGGCGGGCGGCGTGGCTGCGGGTGCCCGAGCCGGGGGGCCACATCGCCGCCTACGCCCACGGGTGGCTACCGGCCAGCGGGCCACTAGCCATGGGCACCTACGGGGCGCTGGTGGCCTGCCAGGTGCCGGAGCCCTGGGTGGGGGTGGGGACGGTAGAGGAAGTGGGGCGCAAGGTGGCCCAGCACGTGGTGGGGATGGCACCCAGCACCCTGGGGACCCCCCAGGATGAGCCGCAGGGGGAGGGGGAGACGCGGCTACTGGCCCAGAGCTTCTTGTTGGAGCCCGGGGTCACCGTGGGGCAGTTCCTGGGGGAGGGGGGGGGGCTGGTGGTCACAGACTTCCTCCGCTTCCACTGTGGCGAGGAGGAGACCCCGGCCCCCCCCGCCTGATGGGGGGGGCCCCAGGATCGGGCCCTCGGCTGGAAGCGCACCCCCCCCCCCCCCCCCGGTGCTTTGGGGGGGATGAGGCAAAATAAAGCTGTGGAGGAAGCAGCCCCTGGTTTTTTTTGGGGGGAGGGGGGTGATGGGGACCCCCCCCCCGCCGCAGCTGCCCCTTGCATCCCCATGTCCCCCCCCCCCAACACAAACGACCACTTTTCTGCTATTTTAAAAATAATAATCAGTATAAAAGGGCTGAAAATATTAAGGGGGAGGGGCTATTGGGGGGGGTGTATGATGTGGGGGGGGGCAGGATCGGGCCCTCGCTGGAATCCCCCTTCCCAATACCTTCCCCCCGCCCCCCTCCCGGTGTTTTGGGGGGGGGATGAGGCAGAACAAAGCTGTGGAGGAAGCAACCCCTGGGTGGTTTTTTTTTGGGGGGGGCGGTGTGATGGGGACCCCCCCAGCTGCCCCTCACATTTACCCCCGCCCCCCAACACAAACCACCGCTTTTCTACTATTTTTTAATGATAAATCGGTATAAAAGGGGCTGCAAATATTAAAGGGGGAGGGGCAATGATGGGGGGGGGTGTCGTGCCCAGGACACCCCCCCACCCCCCCCCCCAAAAAAAAACCCCCACGCTGGGGCTGCTTTGGGGGGCATTCCCCTGCACTCCTCCGTGGTGGGGGCGCTGGGGGGGGGGGTAAGCAGGATGTGCCCCTCCCCCCGCCGGCATGGCCGCTGTCCCCTGGCTCTGCGCCCCCCCGGCCCCCGCCCCCCCCCCCCGTCGTCACCGGCCGCCTCCCGGGACAAGTAACCGGGAACAGGCCGGGCTGGAACAGCCTATCCTGGATTACTTGAACCGGGCCGCGGCCGCGGTCCCGCTGCCCCTCCCCCCCCGGTCCCCCCCCGGGCCGCCCCCCCCCCCCCCCCCAGGTCCCCCTGCCCCTCCCCCACCGCAGCACCGGGCCGGCCCCCTCCCCCTCAGCATGGTCACAGTGTCCCTGGGGGGGTGACACGGAGCTCGGGGAGGGGGGATGGGGTCGTGTAGGGGGACACCCCTCCCCCATTCCATAACCCCGCACCGGGGGTGTCTCTGTGCCCCTCCCCCCCCTCATGGCGGCCTCGGTTTGCCCCTCCCCCTGCGAGTGACGGGGTGAGGGGGCTTCACCGGGGTGGGGGGGGATGTGGGGGGTGACACGACAGCGAGGGGCCACACGCGCCGCCTGGGGGGGGTGGGGGTGTGCTCAGCCCCTCCCCCACCCGCCCCCTCCCCCCGCGCCGCCGCCAGGGACTCGCCCCCCACCCCCCCATTTCCCCGCCCCCCTCCGGTACCTGCCGCCTCGCGCTGCCGCCGAGCCCGAGGAGGGGAAGACCCCACACCGGGAGGGGAGGGGGGACACCCCACATCGGGGGGGTGGGGGGAGGGGAGGGGGGGGGTCCGCGCCGCCCCGCACGCGCCCGCCGGAGGAAACGGGGCCGCGGCGGTTTCGAGGCCCCCCCGGCCGGGCTGGGGGGGGGGGGGGGGGGCGGGGCGGGGGGCGGTGTGGGGGAGGGGCGGCGTGGGGGAGGGGCGGCCGCGTCCGGCGCTTTGTTATTTTGTTATCGACGCTGGCGGGAGGGGGGGCGGGGGGGGGCCTTGAAACGGCCGGCGGGCGTGGATTGGCCGGGCGGCGCGAGGGGGCGGGGCCGCGGTTGGGGATTGGCCGGGCGGGCGGGGGGCGGGGCAGGGACCGTGTTTACCTCGGACGGGCCGCGGGGAGCGCGGGGGTGGGGTCTCCGCGGGACACGCCCCTGGGGGCGGGGCTTGGGCTCGCGGGGTGTGATACCCTTCCCACTGCAATCCACGGCTGGGGTGAGACACCCCCCACGCTCCCAGTGCTCCCCCAGTGCTGCCCAGTTCCTCCCTGTGCCCCGTCCCGTTCCCAGTGCCCCCGTGCCTCCCACTGTCCCCCCTAGTGCTCTCCCCATGCCTTCCAGTTCCTCCCAGTGCCTCCCAGTAGCCCCCCAGTGCTCCCCCCATGCCTTCCAGTTCCTCCCAGTGCCCCCCCAGTGCCTCCCACTACGCCCCGAGTGCTCCCCCCATGCCTTCCAGTTCCTCCCAGTGCCCCCAGCGCTTCCTCCCTCCCTCTGCTCCACTTCGGCCCGCGGCCTAGACCCTCCCCCACCCCTCCGCGACCCCAGAGTCGGGGATCGGGATCCCGGGGGTCGGGGATCGTGGATCTGCTCCTGCCTGGGAAAATCTGGGACAAAAAAGGCGGATTTGGGGTTTTGAAGCTGGTTTTGAAATAAAAGAGGAAAAAACGCGGCGGGGGGGCCGTAACGGCGCGGGGGATCCGGGAGGGGAGAGGGGGCGGAGTCGCTGGGATCCAGTTTGAGGGGGGGGAGGGGGCAAGTGCCACGGCAATCGCGATCGCCCCCCAGGTCCCCGGGAGCGGTGGGATGAGGGGGCGCTGCTGGCGGGCGGGGGGGGGGGGGGGGGGAAGGGCGCTCCGGGTGGGCGGATCCATGGGGATGCTCCAGGGATGCTCCTGGGACCGAGATGCTCCGGGGACGTTCCAGGGATCGGGATGCTCCGGGGACACTCCAGGGATGCTCCGGGAACCGGGATGCTCCCGGGATGCTCCAGGGACGTTCCAGGAATACTCCAGGGACCAGGATGCTCCGGGGATGCTCTGGGGACCGGGATGCTCCTGGGATGTACCAGGGAGGTTCCAGGGATACTCCAGGGACCGGGATGCTCCAGGGATGCTCCAGGAACTGGGATGCTCCCAGGATGCTCCTGGGATGCTCTGGAGATGTTCCAGGGATACTCCAGGCACTGGGATGCTCTGGGGATGCTCCGGGGATGCTCTGGGAACTGGGATGCTCCCAGGATGCTCCTGGGGATGCTCCAGGGATACTCTGGGGACCAGGATGCTCCGGGGATGCTCCAGGAATCAGGATGCTCTGGGGACCGGGATGCTCCAAGGATCCCCCCCAGCCCCCTGACACCCTGGAACCGGGGCAGCTCCAGGTCGTGTCGTGCACCCCCCCCCCACCCCCCAATCCTGGGGCCGTTGCTTCACCAAGACGCAAATAACCCCCCGGCGGGGGCCCCCTCATTAAGCGATGTTAATTGAATTCAGCTTCATTTATGTCCAAAGATCCAAAGGAATTTTCCCAAATGCAGCCACCAAAAATAAATCCCGTGGATCAAACTTCCCTGCGAATCCCAGATGGGATCCTGGCACCTCTGAGGATCCACGGGATCCTGGATCTCCCGTGTACTCACCTTCGACCCAGCCGCGCTGGCAGCGCTGTTGGAGGGTGGAAAAATTGGGAATATCCTGAATTCCTCTGGGAAAAGGCACCGGGAACAGTCTGGTGCTCCCATCAGGATTGGCGCCACGTACATGGAAACCAAAAGGCTTAATTGGGAAAAGATTTAATGAACCCAGCAGATTTAATTAAAGGAAAGGCAACATTTGGCATCTAAGACCATTCCCCATCCGGGGCTCGGGAAAATCGACCAAAATCCAAGGAAAGAGCGGAGGGGGTGGGGGATAAAAACCTTTTTCCCATGGAACAAGCGACAGGATGAGCAGAACCGGCCCCAGGTTGTGCTGGGGGAGGTTTACACCGGATTTTGGGAATTATTCCGTCACTGACAGGGTTAGGAAGCGCCGGGGGAGGTGGCGAAGCCGTCGTTCCTGGGGGTATCGGAAGGTGTCGGTGATCCTGAGGGATCTGCTCCCCGGTGGGCTCTGTGGATTTCGGTTACCGGTTGGATTCGATGGACTTAAAGGTCTTTTCCAACACCAAAATCCGGGATTTGATGGTTCCAGAAAATGTGCGTTGCTGCCGGAGCCTGTTGACTTGAGGATCCGCTCCGGGAGGATCCCGGCAGCACCTGGAATGTCTGGGAACGCCGGAAAAAGAGCTCGGTGCCGCGGGAGAGGCCGGCGCAGGGCAGAGCCCGGCTGCCAAATGTGGGATTTTCATGGAATTCTGCAACAGCAGCTCCACCGTGGAGGTGGATACCGACCCCCAACTGGTGCCGGGCTGGGAAAAATGCCCGTGGGGAGGGGGCCATCCTGAGGGGGGGTGGGATGTGGGCAGGTTTGATGGGAAAACTGGCCGTAATTACTGGGGGGGACACATAATCCCGTGTTCCTCTTGTCTTCCCATCACCGCTCCTCTTGATCCCCCCACTCCCCTCTACAGAATTTCCAGGAATGAATCTGCCCCTGCTCCATTTTCCAAGCCTGGAATTTTCCCCAAATTCTGAAATAAACCCCAAAACCCCAAACATCACGGCAGATCTACCCACCAGGCAGGCGAAATCGGAATTGAAATTGGGAAAAACATCAGCGAATCCCCTCCCAGATCCAATCAACTATATGGGAGGGGGAAAAAAAAAAAGTGGGGGAAAAAAAAATTGGGAAAACTTTTGAGGTCCCTCAAAGGTCCCCCTGGATCGGTGTTGTTGTGGTTTGGAGCCGGGATCTTCCCCTGCGGCCGATGCCAGGCGCCGGCTCCGCAGGTCTCACCACGCGCGGGATGGTCTGATCCCACCATCCCGGGAAATCCCAGGAAATCCCAGGAAATCCCGGGCTCTGCTCACGCTCCCGAACCGCGTGGCTGGTCCCGCGCTCAGCTGGAGCAATGGAGGGGGGGTCCCTGCGGCACCGGGAGGATCCCACCGGAGCCGGCTCCATCCCTGCGGCCGCAGCAGCCGGAATCATCGGGCGACGGGCGCGTCGGCGTCCACGTTGTTGAGGAGGAAAAGTTCGGGATGGGCGGCAAATCCCAGGTGGCGCTGGAAGAGGCGAAGGACACGAGTTAGAGCTGGGAAAAGCCGGAGCCGGGCGGGTTTAACGAGGAGCTGAGGTTTAACGAAGCCCGAGCCGAGCAGGATTAACGAAGCCCAAGCTGAGCTCCCCGGCCCCATCCCACTCCCCGGCACTTTTCCACCTGCGGGACCCGAAGCTTTGGCGTTTCCCGGTTTTCCATCCTTTGGCTGTGGCACCGCGGCAGCGTTAAAGCAACTTTTCCACGCGATGGTGAAATAAATCAGTATTTCAGCTCACCCGAAAGCGGGGGAAGGGGTTAACGGCGCTTAATTAATCCACAGGGAGCATCCCCATCACCACAGCACCAGCTTGTGCCATGCCTTCGTTAATTAGGGGTTATTAAGCAGACAGAGCTCGATGCAGCACAATTATTTCTATTTATTAATGAATCAACCCCCTGGAAGGGCTCCACCCAGGGCGACGCTCCAGAATAGCCGCGCGTTCCGCGGAGCTTCCCCTCCGTTCGTTTCAAT
Organism: Falco punctatus; assembly: GCF_963210335.1. Lineage (NCBI taxonomy): Eukaryota > Metazoa > Chordata > Aves > Falconiformes > Falconidae > Falco > Falco punctatus. Next base: position 4,680,998 of record NC_137598.1, read on the forward strand.
TAATTCCCTTCTTAATGCGAATTAGATTTCGGGTGCAGACGAGCCCGACCTGATGACACGGGTTGGTTAATTAAGAGAACGAGGTGGTCGTCCGTCTCCTGGGGACATCCCGCTGCGATTCCAGGTGGCGGAGCAGGGACTTACGGCGTTCCTCACCGGAGAGACACCGGCACCGCCGGGCTCGTGCCTCCCGGAGCATCGCGGCTTCCGAATTCCTGCCATCACCACCAGCCACGCCAGGAGAAGGACCCAGAGCACCCGCAGTGCCCAGCTCCTTCCCACGGGAGCGGGAACCAACGGCGATTTCTGGTCCTGAATTTCCGAAGCTGGAAGGAGGCAGGAGGCACTTTCCCGGAATATTTTTGGAGCACGAGGGACATCGAGCTCATCCCTCCGACCTCCCACAGCTTTCTAAAATAAAAAGCTCCGCACCGACGCGTGGCGCTGCTGCGGCTAAAGGAAAAGCTCTGGGGAAATCCGGAAAAAAATGTTTTTATTTCCAGGATAGGGAATAGTTTGGCCAAGGAGGAAACAGCAGCCACGCAGCGCCGGGGTGGAAAAGCTGGTGACGAGCCAGCGGGGCAGGATGCGTGCGCCGGGTCGGAGCCGTCGGGCATCTCCTCGGCGGGTACCGGCAGCGACGCGAGCGGTGCCCCCCAAAAACAGACCCCGGGAGCCAGGTGGGAAAAGTCTCATTGTCCGGCTTTTAATTGCAACGGTCGTTTGTACAGAGGGTTCGAGGGCAGATCCGGGGCGGGGAGGGAAAAATAAATCCAGCGCCACGAGGAGCAGAGGGATGAGAACTGGATCCCAGGGGCAGAGGGATGAGAACTGGATCCGAGGGGCAGAGGAAGGAGAACTGGATCCGAGGGGCAGAGGGATGAGAACTGGATCCCAGGGGCAGAGGGATGAGAACTGGATCCCAGGGGCAGAGGAAGGAGAACTGGATCCGAAGGGCAGAGGGATGAGGACTGGATCCCAGGGGCAGAGGAAGGAGAACTGGATCCGAAGGGCAGAGGGATGAGAACTGGATCCCAGGGGCAGAGGAAGGAGAACTGGATCCGAAGGGCAGAGGAAGGAGAACTGGATCCCAGGGGCAGAGGGATGAGAACTGGATCCCAGGGGCAGAGGGATGAGAACTGGATCCGAAGGGCAGACGGATGAGAACTGGATCCCAGGGGCAGAGGAAGGAGAACTGGATCCAAAGGGCAGAGGGATGAGAACTGGATCCCAGGGGCAGATGAAGGAGAACTGGATCCCAGGGGCAGAGGGATGAGAACTGGATCCCAGGGGCAGAGGGATGAGAACTGGATCCAAGGGCCAGAGGAAGGAGAACTGGATCCCAGGGGCAGAGGAAGGAGAACTGGATCCCAGGGGCAGAGGAAGGAGAACTGGATCCCAGGGGCAGAGGAAGGAGAACTGGATCCCAGAGGCAGAGGGATGAGAACTGGATCCAAAGGGCAGAGGGATGAGAATGGATCCCAGGGGCAGAGGGATGAGAACTGGATCCCAGGGGCAGAGGGATGAGAACTGGATCCCAGGGGCAGAGGGATGAGAACTGGATCCCAGGGGCAGAGGGATGAGAACTGGATCCCAGGGGCAGAGGAAGGAGAACTGGATCCCAGGGGCCGAGGAAGGAGAACTGGATCCCAGGGGCAGAGGGATGAGAACTGGATCCCAGGGGCAGAGGGATGAGAACTGGATCCCAGGGGCAGAGGGATGAGAACTGGATCCCAGGGGCAGAGGGATGAGAACTGGATCCGAAGGGCAGAGGAAGGAGAACTGGATCCCAGGGGCAGAGGGATGAGAACTGGATCCCAGGGGCAGAGGAAGGAGAACTGGATCCCAAGGGCAGATGAAGGAGCACTGGATCCCAGAGGCAGAGGGATGAGAACTGGATCCAAAGGGCAGAGGGATGAGAATGGATCCCAGGGGCAGAGGGATGAGAACTGGATCCCAGGGGCAGAGGGATGAGAACTGGATCCCAGAGGCAGAGGGATGAGAACTGGATCCCAGGGGCAGAGGGATGAGAACTGGATCCCAGGGGCAGAGGAAGGAGAACTGGATCCCAGGGGCAGAGGGATGAGAACTGGATCCCAGGGGCAGAGGAAGGAGAACTGGATCCCAGGGGCAGAGGAAGGAGAACTGGATCCCAGGGGCAGAGGAAGGAGAACTGGATCCAAAGGGCAGAGGGATGAGAATGGATCCCAGGGGCAGAGGGATGAGAATGGATCCCAGGGGCAGAGGGATGAGAACTGGATCCCAGGGGCAGAGGGATGAGAACTGGATCCCAGGGGCAGAGGAAGGAGAACTGGATCCCAGAGGCAGAGGAAGGAGAACTGGATCCCAGGGGCAGAGGAAGGAGAACTGGATCCCAGGGGCAGAGGAAGGAGAACTGGATCCCAGGGGCAGAGGGATGAGAACTGGATCCCAGGGGCAGAGGAAGGAGAACTGGATCCCAGGGGCAGAGGAAGGAGAACTGGATCCCAGGGGCAGAGGAAGGAGAACTGGATCCCAGAGGCAGAGGGATGAGAACTGGATCCAAAGGGCAGAGGGATGAGAATGGATCCCAGGGGCAGAGGGATGAGAACTGGATCCCAGGGGCAGAGGGATGAGAACTGGATCCCAGGGGCAGAGGGATGAGAATGGATCCCAGGAGCAGAGGGATGAGAATGGATCCCAGGGGCAGAGGGATGAGAACTGGATCCCAGGGGCAGGAGAACTGGATCCCAGGGGCAGAGGGATGAGAACTGGATCCCAGGGGCAGAGGAAGGAGAACTGGATCCCAGGGGCCGAGGAAGGAGAACTGGATCCCAGGGGCAGATGAAGGAGAACTGGATCCCAGGGGCAGAGGGATGAGAACTGGATCCGAAGGGCAGAGGAAGGAGAACTGGATCCCAGGGGCAGAGGGATGAGAACTGGATCCCAGGGGCAGAGGAAGGAGAACTGGATCCCAGGGGCAGAGGAAGGAGAACTGGATCCCAGGGGCAGAGGAAGGAGAACTGGATCCCAGGGGCAGAGGAAGGAGAACTGGATCCCAGGGGCAGGAGAACTGGATCCCAGGGGCAGAGGGATGAGAACTGGATCCCAGGGGCAGAGGAAGGAGAACTGGATCCCAGGGGCCGAGGAAGGAGAACTGGATCCCAGGGGCAGATGAAGGAGAACTGGATCCCAGGGGCAGAGGGATGAGAACTGGATCCGAAGGGCAGAGGAAGGAGAACTGGATCCCAGGGGCAGAGGGATGAGAACTGGATCCCAGGGGCAGAGGAAGGAGAACTGGATCCCAGGGGCAGAGGAAGGAGAACTGGATCCCAGGGGCAGAGGAAGGAGAACTGGATCCCAGGGGCAGAGGAAGGAGAACTGGATCCCAGGGGCAGAGGAAGGAGAACTGGATCCCAGAGGCAGAGGGATGAGAACTGGATCCAAAGGGCAGAGGGATGAGAATGGATCCCAGGGGCAGAGGGATGAGAACTGGATCCCAGGGGCAGAGGGATGAGAACTGGATCCCAGGGGCAGAGGGATGAGAACTGGATCCCAGAGGCAGAGGGATGAGAACTGGATCCCAGGGGCAGAGGGATGAGAACTGGATCCCAGGGGCAGAGGAAGGAGAACTGGATCCCAGGGGCAGAGGAAGGAGAACTGGATCCCAGGGGCAGAGGGATGAGAACTGGATCCCAGGGGCAGAGGAAGGAGAACTGGATCCCAGGGGCAGAGGAAGGAGAACTGGATCCCAGGGGCAGAGGAAGGAGAACTGGATCCCAGGGGCAGAGGAAGGAGAACTGGATCCCAGGGGCCGAGGAAGGAGAACTGGATCCCAGGGGCAGAGGGATGAGAACTGGATCCCAGGGGCAGAGGGATGAGAACTGGATCCCAGGGGCAGATGAAGGAGAACTGGATCCCAGGGGCAGAGGGATGAGAACTGGATCCGAAGGGCAGAGGAAGGAGAACTGGATCCCAGGGGCAGAGGGATGAGAACTGGATCCCAGGGGCAGAGGAAGGAGAACTGGATCCCAAGGGCAGATGAAGGAGCACTGGATCCCAGAGGCAGAGGGATGAGAACTGGATCCAAAGGGCAGAGGGATGAGAATGGATCCCAGGGGCAGAGGGATGAGAACTGGATCCCAGGGGCAGAGGGATGAGAACTGGATCCCAGGGGCAGAGGGATGAGAACTGGATCCCAGAGGCAGAGGGATGAGAACTGGATCCCAGGGGCAGAGGAAGGAGAACTGGATCCCAGGGGCAGAGGAAGGAGAACTGGATCCCAGGGGCAGAGGAAGGAGAACTGGATCCCAGGGGCAGAGGAAGGAGAACTGGATCCCAGAGGCAGAGGGATGAGAACTGGATCCAAAGGGCAGAGGGATGAGAATGGATCCCAGGGGCAGAGGGATGAGAACTGGATCCCGGGGCAGAGGGATGAGAACTGGATCCCAGGGGCAGAGGGATGAGAACTGGATCCCAGGGGCAGAGGGATGAGAACTGGATCCCAGGGGCAGAGGAAGGAGAACTGGATCCCAGGGGCAGAGGAAGGAGAACTGGATCCCAGGGGCAGAGGGATGAGAACTGGATCCCAGGGGCAGAGGGATGAGAACTGGATCCCAGGGGCAGAGGGATGAGAACTGGATCCCAGGGGCAGAGGAAGGAGAACTGGATCCCAGAGGCAGAGGAAGGAGAACTGGATCCCAGGGGCAGAGGAAGGAGAACTGGATCCCAGGGGCAGAGGAAGGAGAACTGGATCCCAGGGGCAGAGGGATGAGAACTGGATCCCAGGGGCAGAGGAAGGAGAACTGGATCCCAGGGGCAGAGGAAGGAGAACTGGATCCCAGGGGCAGAGGAAGGAGAACTGGATCCCAGGGGCAGAGGAAGGAGAACTGGATCCCAGGGGCAGAGGAAGGAGAACTGGATCCCAGGGGCAGAGGGATGAGAACTGGATCCCAGGGGCAGAGGAAGGAGAACTGGATCCCAGGGGCAGAGGAAGGAGAACTGGATCCCAGAGGCAGAGGGATGAGAACTGGATCCAAAGGGCAGAGGGATGAGAATGGATCCCAGGGGCAGAGGGATGAGAACTGGATCCCAGGGGCAGAGGGATGAGAACTGGATCCCAGGGGCAGAGGGATGAGAATGGATCCCAGGAGCAGAGGGATGAGAATGGATCCCAGGGGCAGAGGGATGAGAACTGGATCCCAGGGGCAGGAGAACTGGATCCCAGGGGCAGAGGGATGAGAACTGGATCCCAGGGGCAGAGGAAGGAGAACTGGATCCCAGGGGCCGAGGAAGGAGAACTGGATCCCAGGGGCAGATGAAGGAGAACTGGATCCCAGGGGCAGAGGGATGAGAACTGGATCCGAAGGGCAGAGGAAGGAGAACTGGATCCCAGGGGCAGAGGGATGAGAACTGGATCCCAGGGGCAGAGGAAGGAGAACTGGATCCCAGGGGCAGAGGAAGGAGAACTGGATCCCAGGGGCAGAGGAAGGAGAACTGGATCCCAGGGGCAGAGGAAGGAGAACTGGATCCCAGAGGCAGAGGGATGAGAACTGGATCCAAAGGGCAGAGGGATGAGAATGGATCCCAGGGGCAGAGGGATGAGAACTGGATCCCAGGGGCAGAGGGATGAGAACTGGATCCCAGGGGCAGAGGGATGAGAACTGGATCCCAGAGGCAGAGGGATGAGAACTGGATCCCAGGGGCAGAGGGATGAGAACTGGATCCCAGGGGCAGAGGAAGGAGAACTGGATCCCAGGGGCAGAGGAAGGAGAACTGGATCCCAGGGGCAGAGGGATGAGAACTGGATCCCAGGGGCAGAGGAAGGAGAACTGGATCCCAGGGGCAGAGGAAGGAGAACTGGATCCCAGGGGCAGAGGAAGGAGAACTGGATCCCAGGGGCAGAGGAAGGAGAACTGGATCCCAGGGGCCGAGGAAGGAGAACTGGATCCCAGGGGCAGAGGGATGAGAACTGGATCCCAGGGGCAGAGGGATGAGAACTGGATCCCAGGGGCAGATGAAGGAGAACTGGATCCCAGGGGCAGAGGGATGAGAACTGGATCCGAAGGGCAGAGGAAGGAGAACTGGATCCCAGGGGCAGAGGGATGAGAACTGGATCCCAGGGGCAGAGGAAGGAGAACTGGATCCCAAGGGCAGATGAAGGAGCACTGGATCCCAGAGGCAGAGGGATGAGAACTGGATCCAAAGGGCAGAGGGATGAGAATGGATCCCAGGGGCAGAGGGATGAGAACTGGATCCCAGGGGCAGAGGGATGAGAACTGGATCCCAGGGGCAGAGGGATGAGAACTGGATCCCAGAGGCAGAGGGATGAGAACTGGATCCCAGGGGCAGAGGAAGGAGAACTGGATCCCAGGGGCAGAGGAAGGAGAACTGGATCCCAGGGGCAGAGGAAGGAGAACTGGATCCCAGGGGCAGAGGAAGGAGAACTGGATCCCAGAGGCAGAGGGATGAGAACTGGATCCAAAGGGCAGAGGGATGAGAATGGATCCCAGGGGCAGAGGGATGAGAACTGGATCCCGGGGCAGAGGGATGAGAACTGGATCCCAGGGGCAGAGGGATGAGAACTGGATCCCAGGGGCAGAGGGATGAGAACTGGATCCCAGGGGCAGAGGAAGGAGAACTGGATCCCAGGGGCAGAGGAAGGAGAACTGGATCCCAGGGGCAGAGGGATGAGAACTGGATCCCAGGGGCAGAGGGATGAGAACTGGATCCCAGGGGCAGAGGGATGAGAACTGGATCCCAGGGGCAGAGGGAGGAGAACTGGATCCCAGAGGCAGAGGAAGGAGAACTGGATCCCAGGGGCAGAGGAAGGAGAACTGGATCCCAGGGGCAGAGGAAGGAGAACTGGATCCCAGGGGCAGAGGGATGAGAACTGGATCCCAGGGGCAGAGGAAGGAGAACTGGATCCCAGGGGCAGAGGAAGGAGAACTGGATCCCAGGGGCAGAGGGATGAGAACTGGATCCCAGGGGCAGAGGGATGAGAACTGGATCCCAGGGGCAGAGGGATGAGAATGGATCCCAGGAGCAGAGGGATGAGAATGGATCCCAGGGGCAGAGGGATGAGAACTGGATCCCAGGGGCAGGAGAACTGGATCCCAGGGGCAGAGGGATGAGAACTGGATCCCAGGGGCAGAGGAAGGAGAACTGGATCCCAGGGGCCGAGGAAGGAGAACTGGATCCCAGGGGCAGAGGGATGAGAACTGGATCCCAGGGGCAGATGAAGGAGAACTGGATCCCAGGGGCAGAGGGATGAGAACTGGATCCGAAGGGCAGAGGAAGGAGAACTGGATCCCAGGGGCAGAGGGATGAGAACTGGATCCCAGGGGCAGAGGAAGGAGAACTGGATCCCAAGGGCAGATGAAGGAGCACTGGATCCCAGAGGCAGAGGGATGAGAACTGGATCCAAAGGGCAGAGGGATGAGAATGGATCCCAGGGGCAGAGGGATGAGAACTGGATCCCAGGGGCAGAGGGATGAGAACTGGATCCCAGGGGCAGAGGGATGAGAACTGGATCCCAGAGGCAGAGGGATGAGAACTGGATCCCAGGGGCAGAGGGATGAGAACTGGATCCCAGGGGCAGAGGAAGGAGAACTGGATCCCAGGGGCAGAGGAAGGAGAACTGGATCCCAGGGGCAGAGGGATGAGAACTGGATCCCAGGGGCAGAGGAAGGAGAACTGGATCCCAGGGGCAGAGGAAGGAGAACTGGATCCCAGGGGCAGAGGAAGGAGAACTGGATCCCAGGGGCAGAGGAAGGAGAACTGGATCCCAGAGGCAGAGGGATGAGAACTGGATCCAAAGGGCAGAGGGATGAGAATGGATCCCAGGGGCAGAGGGATGAGAACTGGATCCCAGGGGCAGAGGGATGAGAACTGGATCCCAGGGGCAGAGGGATGAGAACTGGATCCCAGGGGCAGAGGGATGAGAACTGGATCCCAGGGGCAGAGGAAGGAGAACTGGATCCCAGGGGCAGAGGAAGGAGAACTGGATCCCAGGGGCAGAGGGATGAGAACTGGATCCCAGGGGCAGAGGAAGGAGAACTGGATCCCAGGGGCAGAGGAAGGAGAACTGGATCCCAGGGGCAGAGGAAGGAGAACTGGATCCCAGGGGCAGAGGGATGAGAATGGATCCCAGGGGCAGAGGGATGAGAACTGGATCCCAGGGGCAGAGGGATGAGAATGGATCCCAGGGGCAGAGGGATGAGAATGGATCCCAGGAGCAGAGGGATGAGAACTGGATCCCAGGGGCAGAGGAAGGAGAACTGGATCCCAGGGGCAGAGGAAGGAGAACTGGATCCCAGGGGCAGAGGAAGGAGAACTGGATCCCAGGGGCAGAGGAAGGAGAACTGGATCCCAGAGGCAGAGGGATGAGAACTGGATCCAAAGGGCAGAGGGATGAGAATGGATCCCAGGGGCAGAGGGATGAGAATGGATCCCAGGGGCAGAGGGATGAGAACTGGATCCCGGGGCAGAGGGATGAGAACTGGATCCCAGGGGCAGAGGGATGAGAACTGGATCCCAGGGGCAGAGGGATGAGAACTGGATCCCAGGGGCAGAGGAAGGAGAACTGGATCCCAGGGGCAGAGGAAGGAGAACTGGATCCCAGGGGCAGAGGGATGAGAACTGGATCCCAGGGGCAGAGGGATGAGAACTGGATCCCAGGGGCAGAGGGATGAGAACTGGATCCCAGGGGCAGAGGAAGGAGAACTGGATCCCAGAGGCAGAGGAAGGAGAACTGGATCCCAGGGGCAGAGGAAGGAGAACTGGATCCCAGGGGCAGAGGAAGGAGAACTGGATCCCAGGGGCAGAGGGATGAGAACTGGATCCCAGGGGCAGAGGAAGGAGAACTGGATCCCAGGGGCAGAGGAAGGAGAACTGGATCCCAGGGGCAGAGGGATGAGAACTGGATCCCAGGGGCAGAGGGATGAGAACTGGATCCCAGGGGCAGAGGGATGAGAATGGATCCCAGGAGCAGAGGGATGAGAATGGATCCCAGGGGCAGAGGGATGAGAACTGGATCCCAGGGGCAGGAGAACTGGATCCCAGGGGCAGAGGGATGAGAACTGGATCCCAGGGGCAGAGGAAGGAGAACTGGATCCCAGGGGCCGAGGAAGGAGAACTGGATCCCAGGGGCAGAGGGATGAGAACTGGATCCCAGGGGCAGATGAAGGAGAACTGGATCCCAGGGGCAGAGGGATGAGAACTGGATCCCAGGGGCAGAGGGATGAGAACTGGATCCCAGGGGCAGAGGAAGGAGAACTGGATCCCAAGGGCAGATGAAGGAGCACTGGATCCCAGAGGCAGAGGGATGAGAACTGGATCCAAAGGGCAGAGGGATGAGAATGGATCCCAGGGGCAGAGGGATGAGAACTGGATCCCAGGGGCAGAGGGATGAGAACTGGATCCCAGGGGCAGAGGGATGAGAACTGGATCCCAGAGGCAGAGGGATGAGAACTGGATCCCAGGGGCAGAGGGATGAGAACTGGATCCCAGGGGCAGAGGAAGGAGAACTGGATCCCAGGGGCAGAGGAAGGAGAACTGGATCCCAGGGGCAGAGGGATGAGAACTGGATCCCAGGGGCAGAGGAAGGAGAACTGGATCCCAGGGGCAGAGGAAGGAGAACTGGATCCCAGGGGCAGAGGAAGGAGAACTGGATCCCAGGGGCAGAGGAAGGAGAACTGGATCCCAGGGGCAGAGGAAGGAGAACTGGATCCCAGAGGCAGAGGGATGAGAACTGGATCCAAAGGGCAGAGGGATGAGAATGGATCCCAGGGGCAGAGGGATGAGAACTGGATCCCAGGGGCAGAGGGATGAGAACTGGATCCCAGGGGCAGAGGGATGAGAATGGATCCCAGGGGCAGAGGGATGAGAATGGATCCCAGGAGCAGAGGGATGAGAACTGGATCCCAGGGGCAGAGGAAGGAGAACTGGATCCCAGGGGCAGAGGAAGGAGAACTGGATCCCAGGGGCAGAGGAAGGAGAACTGGATCCCAGGGGCAGAGGAAGGAGAACTGGATCCCAGAGGCAGAGGGATGAGAACTGGATCCAAAGGGCAGAGGGATGAGAATGGATCCCAGGGGCAGAGGGATGAGAACTGGATCCCGGGGCAGAGGGATGAGAACTGGATCCCAGGGGCAGAGGGATGAGAACTGGATCCCAGGGGCAGAGGGATGAGAACTGGATCCCAGGGGCAGAGGAAGGAGAACTGGATCCCAGGGGCAGAGGAAGGAGAACTGGATCCCAGGGGCAGAGGAAGGAGAACTGGATCCCAGGGGCAGAGGAAGGAGAACTGGATCCCAGGGGCAGAGGAAGGAGAACTGGATCCCAGGGGCAGAGGAAGGAGAACTGGATCCCAGAGGCAGAGGGATGAGAACTGGATCCAAAGGGCAGAGGGATGAGAATGGATCCCAGGGGCAGAGGGATGAGAACTGGATCCCAGGGGCAGAGGGATGAGAACTGGATCCCAGGGGCAGAGGGATGAGAATGGATCCCAGGAGCAGAGGGATGAGAATGGATCCCAGGGGCAGAGGGATGAGAACTGGATCCCAGGGGCAGGAGAACTGGATCCCAGGGGCAGAGGGATGAGAACTGGATCCCAGAGGCAGAGGGATGAGAACTGGATCCCAGGGGCAGAGGAAGGAGAACTGGATCCCAGGGGCAGGAGAACTGGATCCGGAGGCGCTGCCCCCCCAGAGGTGTCACCACGGCCGAGCAGCCGGGATCCCCTCCGGCACCTCCAATCCCAAATCTCAGCACCGGGAAGATCGGTGGGATCGGTCCAGCGGGATCCCCCAGCATTTCCCACCGGCCGCACACGCGCCGGCTTTTTCCACACGGGAACAGGTGTAAAACCTGGGAGCGTCGCGCAGGCGGCTCCGCCCCGCTGGAATTGTTGCGTTTGATCGTTTGGAGCCCAGGGCTGCTGGGGGTGGGCGCTGCAGCCCGCGGGGGGTGGGCGAGCCGAGCTCAGCTGCTTGGGAAGGGCGGGAATCGCCCCACGGATCCTGCCTGGCATTAAACCGGAATTTTTCTGCCGAACTTTCTGAGTTTTGTCACCTGCACCTGGCTGGGCACGAGGGAATTCCCAAGAAATCCCCCCGCCCCCCCGAGCGAAGCCCGGAGCCTGCGGATCGTCCCTCTCCCGGGCTCCCAATGCCGCAGGGAGAGCGACTCGCTGCCCGGCGCGGCCCCACCGCGCAGGACGGCGATGGATTTCCCGGGAAAACCTCGTGAACGATGAGACTGGAGCCCACTAAGGACCCCCGGCTCTCCCACCCCAACCCCCGGCCCGGGCGCTGCGCCGGAGGGGGACTGCGATGCGCCAACGGGAGCGGAGCCCGATCCGGCGCCGGCACAGCCGGTGCTGAGCCCCCGCTGCGGGCATGAACCAGCCGGGCTCAGTCTGGAATCCACTGGGAATCTCCCGGCCATCCCACCCTGATCCACAAACTCAGTTTGGTGCGTCAAACCCCTTGGCGGAGCCGCGGCTGAGCGCGCCCCGGCCGGCTCCGGCTTCCAGCGGCTCCGGGAGGGGGAACCTGGGACCCCCCGGCCCAGCCCCCAACACCCCGGTTCTCGTCACCCGAAAAGCGCCGCGGGACCCCCGACACCCACCGGGGCCGGGAGAAGCGTCGGACCTTTTTTAATGGCAGCAGCAAAACGTACCGGTGGCTACATCAGTTGCCTTCCAGGTGAAGGCATCTCCCAGAGAGATAATTATAACTCATTAAGGGCTAACGAGGAGGGCCACGAGGTTTTGTAGTGAATTTAAAAGATCGGTAAATAAAAACGATCCCCCAGGAGAAGCCTCTTGGCATTCCCGGCCATCCCGAGCCACGCGCTGCAGGGGGTGTGGGAAGCAAAGTGTTTCCGTGAATCACATAAAATGCGAATAAATCCAGAAATTCATAAATACCCACGAACATCGCGCCCCGTTTCCTTTGCTGAGCACCAAAATCACGGGCCGGGGCCGGGGCGGGGGGGGTAAAGGACCCAAAGGACGATCCTGCCGCTGCGGTGTTGCGGCTTCACATCTCCCTGGCGGAGGGGGGGGGGGGCGGGGATCCACGCGGAATCGCGAGGATTTTCAAGTAAAAAAAATGAAAAAATGAGATGAGGCACGGCGGCGGCAGGGGAGGGAGGGCTGGATGTAGTGTCGCCGCGCCATGCCGGAGCAGCGTTGGGAATTCCCTAGCTTATTTTTCCGGATTTTCCAGTTTAAGCAACCGAGGAGCAACTACCCGGAACAACTACCCGGAGCAACTACCTGGAGCAACTACCCGGAGCAACTACCCGGAGCAACTACCCGGAGCCTCAGTGTTTTTGCTACGTGGATGAAATCGCGGAGGGATGGAGCATCCCGGTTTTAGTGTAAAGACGGGAGGAAGCTGGAGGCGGAGGCCACCCGGGACACGGAGCTTCTCCGTGCCGCTTCCCTCCGCATCCCTGTCTGAAAAACGGGAAAGGCATCGCCCCACCCCCCCCCCACCCCCTCACCCCCCCGTGGCGTGGTTCGAAGTGCTCAGCAAAGCAAACGGCCGCGTTGGACCATCGCAGCAGCGAGACCCTTCCCCAAAATGTACATCCCAGGGGTTGTTGGTTTTGGTTTTTTCCCGGTTTTCCAAGCACGTGTCCCAGGGGAGCGCCCCGGCTCCGAGGGCTACTCGCTGAGTACGGCCACCGCCGCTACTTAGCGGAGTGGGACGGTGACTCCTCCGTCAGCAGGGTCCGGGTGACGCTTACCGTTTTCCCGCAGGCCAGGCAGGAGGCTCCCAGGGCGACCAGGCACAGCCAGCTCTGCAAGCAGGAACAGGCGCCCAGATCAGGGATCCCGCGGGATCGCGCAGGGAGACGGGGAGGGGTGATCCACCGAGGGGGGAGGGGGGCGCCCGGTGGGGGAGGGATTGGCAGGGTGGTGGCACCTCAGGAGTCCTGGGTGACCACGCGGTGGTTGGTGACCAGTGGGGGTCCCTCAGGGTCTGTACTGGGACCAGTATGGCTGAACAGCTTTACTGGGGACGCAGGGGATGGAGTGTGCCCGCGGGATGTTTGCGGAGGGGGGGGTGGTACCCTGGGGGAAGGGGACTGAGACTGGTGACCAGTGGGGGTCCCTCAGGGTCTGTACTGGGACCAGTATGGCTGAACAGCTTTACTGGGGACACAGGGGATGGAGTGCGCCCGCGGGATGTTTGCGGATCACACGGAGCTGGGGGGGGGGGGGGGGCAGTACCGAGACTGGTGACCAGTGGGGGTCCCTCATGGTCCATACTGGGACCAGTATGGCTGAACAGCTTTACTGGGGACACAGGGGATGGAGTGTGCCCGTGGGATGTTTGCGGAGGGGGGGGTGGTACCCTGGGGGAAGGGGACTGAGACTGGTGACAAGTGGGGGTCCCTCCTGGTCCATACTGGGACCAGTATGGCTGAACAGCTTTACTGGGGACACAGGGGATGGAGTGCGCCCGCGGGATGTTTGTGGATCACACGGAGCTGGGGGGGTGGGGTGGTACCGAGACTGGTGACCAGTGGGGGTCCCTCCTGGTCCATACTGGGACCAGTATGGCTGAACAGCTTTACTGGGGACACAGGGGATGGAGTGCGCCCGCGGGATGTTTGCGGAGGGGGGGGTGGTACCCTGGGGGAAGGGACTGAGACTGGTGACAAGTGGGGGGTCCCTCCCGGTCCATACTGGGACCAGTATGGCTGAACAGCTTTACTGGGGACACAGGGGATGGAGTGCGCCCGTGGGATGTTTGCGGAGGGGGGGGTGGTACCCTGGGGGAAGGGGACTGAGACTGGTGACCAGTGGGGGTCCCTCAGGGTCTGTACTGGGACCAGTATGGCTGAACAGCTTTACTGGGGACACAGGGGATGGAGTGCGCCCGCGGGATGTTTGTGGATCACATGGAGCTGGGGGGGGGGGGTGGGTGGTACCGAGACTGGTGACCAGTGGGGGTCCCTCATGGTCCATACTGGGACCAGTATGGCTGAAGTTTTGCTGGGGACATGGATGGGGGGATGGACTGCGCCCGTAGGACATTTGTGGATGACACGGAGCTGGGGGGGTGGTACTGAGACTGGTGACCAGTGGGGGTCCCTCCCGGTCCATACTGGGACCAGTATGGCTGAACAGCTTTACTGGGGACACAGGGGATGGAGTGCACCCGCGGGATGTTTGTGGATCACATGGAGCTGGGGGGGGGGGGGGGCAGTACCAAGACTGGTGACCAGTGGGGGTCCCTCCTGGTCCATACTGGGACCAGTATGGCTGAACAGCTTTACTGGGGACACAGGGGATGGAGTGCGCCCGCGGGATGTTTGCGGAGGGGGGGGTGGTACCCTGGGGGGAAGGGGACTGAGACTGGTGACCAGTGGAGATCCCTCAGGGTCTGTACTGGGACCAGTATGGCTGAACAGCTTTACTGGGGACACAGGGGATGGAGTGCGCCTGCGGGATGTTTGCGGATGACATGGAGCTGGGGGGGGGGTGGTACCCTGGGGGGAAGGGGACCATCCAGGGGGACCACGAGAGGCCGGGGGGCGTCATGTGCCAGGTGCAAGGTCCTGCACTGGGGTGGGGGGACCCCCAGGGCGGGCACCGGCCGAGCGACGATGGATCGCCGCCCTGCGGAGAGGGACCTGGGGGTGACCCCGGCAGTGGGCACTGGCCACCCAGAAAGCCAACTGTCCCCTGGGGCGCATCGCCGGGGGCGAGGGAGGGGGCTCTGCCCCGCTGAGACCCCCCCTGCAGCGCTGCCTCCCCCTCTGGGCGCCCCCCGGCAGAAGGACGGGGACCTGCTGGAGCTGGTCCAGAGGCCACAGGGATGCTCGGAGGGCTGGAGCCCCCCAGCTGTGAGGGGAGCTGGGGGGGGTTCAGCCTGGAGAAGGCACCGGGGAGACCTTCTGGAGGCTTCCAGCGCCTGAAGGGGCTGGCAAGAAAGCTGGGAAGGGGCTTCTTACGGGGGTAGGGGGTGCCAGGGCAAGGGGGGTGGCTTTAAACTGCAAGAGGGGAGATTTAGAGCAGCTGTTGGAAGAAATTCTTTACCGTGGGGGCGGCGAGGCGCTGGCACTGGGGAGCTGTGGGTGCCCCAGCCCTGGAAGGGTCCAAGGCCAGGTTGGACGGGGCTGGGAGCACCCTGGGCTGGTGGTGGTGGGGTGTCCCCCTGGCAGGGGGTTGGAACTGGGTGGTCTTTAAGGTCCCTTCCAACCCAAACCCTTCCATGACTCCCACGCTCATCCCACCCCTGGCAATACGCGGGCACGGCCAGAGGAACCTGCGTTATTCCGGGGTCTCTGTCAACCTTTCACCTGCTGCCACGTTAAATCGAGGTGGTTTTGGGGAAGAGCGAGCGAGGGAGGGTCAGAACCGCGGGGGAAGGGCTGCGTGGGTGGGCAGGCGCGGGACAAAACCGCTTCCCATGCAAATGCGGCCACAAAAGCCTCAACTTCCACATCTGACCCTGCTGGTGAGTCCCAGGGCTCTGAAACTCAACGGTCTTGGTAGAACATCAAGACAGTTCTTGGTAGAACATCAAGACAGTTCTTGGTAAAACATCAAG
Source organism: Falco punctatus (assembly GCF_963210335.1). NCBI lineage: Eukaryota > Metazoa > Chordata > Aves > Falconiformes > Falconidae > Falco > Falco punctatus. The sequence goes on from NC_137598.1 coordinate 4,696,552, forward strand.
AGAGTTCTTGGTAGAACATCAAGAACTGTTGGTCTTGATAGAACATCAAGAACTGTTGGTCTTGATAGAACATCAAGAACTGCCGGTCTTGATAGAACATCAAGAACTGCCTGTCTTGATAGAACATCAAGAACTGCCGGTCTTGATAGAACATCAAGAACTGCCGGTCTTGATAGAACATCAAGAACTGCCGGTCTTGATAGAACATCAAGAACTGCCGGTCTTGATAGAACATCAAGAACTGCCGGTCTTGATAGAACATCAAGAACTGCCGGTCTTGATAGAACATCAAGAACTGTCGGTCTTGATAGAAGAACAAGAAAAAACCCAAAATTCCTCCAGCTCATCCCACCTGCCGGGAACCTGGGCATGACCCGGACTTACCAGATAGGCCACGAAGGACAGGTAGACCACGCTGAGAACCGCAGCGCCCACGTACAGAGCCATGTGGTTCAAGGACATGACGTAGGCCACCACGAAGTACATGTTAATGCTGCAGATCAGGAGGATCAGGAGGCCACCGCTGACCTTCCAGAATCTACCAGTTAAACCAGAGCGGAACGGGGTGAGGCGGAGGGACTCTAGGTCCTCCTAGACCTAGATGGTCCCCCCCTAGATGGGGGGGAGATGCTCTAGGTCCAGGTGAGGAGGCGAGGAGAGGAATGAAACACGCGCCCCGAGGCGAGCCACGCGCCGTCTCCTGCTCAGAAGTGATTCCCTTGGCACTTACAATCCGTTGGCAAAATCGTTCATGACGCTGGGCAGGCTGGTGAACGTCAGGACCGGGATGAGGGCGAACGGCAGCTGGAAGAAGCAGGAAAAAAAAAAAAAAAAGTGGGAATCGCTGTGATGGTACGGGCAGGGAGGGACACCCAAGGCTCGCTCACACCCACCGCCCTGCCCCAAAGCTGCTCGTAAAATGAGTCCAAGTTTTCCCCCTGGAAATTTCGGAATTTCTGAAATTGCCAGAGGAATTCTGAAATTTCCAAAAGGAATTTTGGAGCCCGACTGATCCTCTCCACCCCCCACAGCCCATCAGCGTTTCCCGACAGCAACTCGCTCCACTCAGCTGCTCCTGCAAACCCCAAGAATCACGGAATCGCTGAGGTTGGGAAAGACCCTGAAGACCATCAGGTCCAACCGCTCGTCCCCACGGAATCGCTGAGGTTGGGAAAGTCCCTGAAGACCATCAGGTCCAACCGCTCGTCCCCACGGAATCGCTGAGGTTGGGAAAGACCCTGAAGACCATCAGGTCCAACCACTCGTCCCCACGGAATCGCTGAGGTTGGGAAAGACCCTGAAGACCATCAGGTCCAACCGCTCGTCCCCACGCAATCGCTGAGGTTGGAAAAGACCCTGAAGACCATCAGGTCCAACTGCTCATCCCCACGGAATCGCTGAGGTTGGGAAAGACCCTGAAGACCATCAGGTCCAACCGCTCGTCCCCACGGAATCGCTGAGGTTGGGAAAGACCCTGAAGACCATCAGGTCCAACCGCTCGTCCCCACGGAATCGCTGAGGTTGGGAAAGACCCTGAAGACCATCAGGTCCAACCGCTCGTCCCCACGGAATCGCTGAGGTTGGGAAAGACCCTGAAGACCATCAGGTCCACCGCTCATCCCCATGGAATTGCTGAGGTTGGGAAAGACCCTGAAGACCATCAGGTCCAACCGCTCGTCCCCACGGAATCGCTGAGGTTGGGAAAGACCCTGAAGACCATCAGGTCCAACCACTCGTCCCCACGGAATCGCTGAGGTTGGGAAAGACCCTGAAGACCATCAGGTCCAACCACTCGTCCCCACGGAATCGCTGAGGTTGGGAAAGACCCTGAAGACCATCAGGTCCAACCACTCACCCCAGGCTGCCCAGCCCACGCTAAACCCTGCCCCCAAGCATCCTTGGAGTCTTGGGCACCAGAAGCTGAAATATCCAGCGCCAGGTCCTTTTCCCGGGATCTGCCCCCCCACTGGGTGCTGCTGCTCACCTGGAGGCTCATGAGAACATTTAGGAAGTCGTTCATGCCCGTCAGGTGCTCGACGTCCTGGAAGATGGCGACGAAGAGGGTGGGAGTGATGGCGATCGAGCGGGTCAGCAGCACCCGGGCAAAGCGGGACCACCGCAGGTTCAGGAAGCCCTGCCGGAAAAATCCCGAGGAGCTGCCGGGTGGGCACAGCCGGGAGGCTCCCGGGGGCTCGGGGCAGGATTGGAAACCTCAGGGAGTTTTATGGAGCGAGAGCCACGCATCCGAGGAAGAGGAATCATCAGGAGGAGCTTTGAAGGCTGGGGAATATGGGAAGAGGGACGCGGGCAGCCGCTGAGCGCTAATTACCTCCATAACGAACTGCCCCGAGTACGTCCCCGTCATCGTGGAGCTCTGGCCGGCCGCCAGGATGCCGATGGCCCAGATGTAGAGCGCGGCGGGGCCGAAGTAACAGCCCAGAACGACGCCCTGCCGGAGAGTCACCGTGTCACCCCGCGGGGAAAGGGGACAGCGGGCGAATCCCCTTGTCACCGGCTCCGTCACGGGCACCGAGTGGGAAGGGAGGGAATAATCCATTGGAAGGAGAGGGACAAGCACCCCCCCGCGTCGGCAGCGGTTCAGGCAGCACCTCCCGGGCTGCAGCTTCAACCGAGCAGGTTCGGGATGGAGGGATGGAAAATCTTTGTCCTGACCAAGCTGCTAAAAAGGGGGAGCAGCCAACGGGGGGGTCTGGGGTCAGCTCCGATGCACCCCCCTTAGCAAAGGGCTAATTCTGCTCAGCTTAAGGATCCCCGGGGATCTCCAGCTGGTTTTGGCGATCCTTTCACGGGTCGCCGCCTTTCCCACTCGCCGCTGGCCCAAACGAAGCAGCTCACTCACCCCCTTGTAGATATCCACCTGCAGCGTCTGGTTGTCACTGGGGAAGAGCGAGGAGTGGGGGCTGCTGGCGTTCCTGCAGACGTCGCTCTGCAACGGCAGCGAGGGGCAGGGGGGTGGGTTTGCTCAGTGAGGATGAGCGGAAAAGGCTGCCCGGGGGGCAACCGGTGGGTGCTGGGGGTCCCAGGGTGCTGGCAGCCTCTTCAGACTGGTTTAAATGGAAATTGCCAGCACCCCTAGGCTTTTTTCCCCCCGCTTTAGGCAGAGAATATCCTGAGCCAGGGGCAGGGGCAAGGCTCGGAGCTGCCCCTCTGCCCACCCAGCCCCGTTCTGCCCACCCAGCCCCCGTTCTGCCCACCCGGCCCCAGTTCTGCCCACCCAGCCCCAGTTCTGCCCACCCAGCCCCCGTTCTGCCCACCCAGCCCAGTACTGCCCACCCAGCCCCCGTTCTGCCCACCCAGCCCCTGTTCTGCCCACCCAGCCCAGTACTGCCCACCCAGCCCCCGTTCTGCCCACCCAGCCCCCGTTCTGCCCACCCAGCCCAGTTCCGCCCACCCAGCCCAGTTCCGCCCACCCAGCCCAGTACTGCCCACCCAGCCCCAGTTCTGCCCACCCAGCCCAGTACTGCCCACCCAGCCCAGTTCTGCCCACCCAGCCCCAGTTCTGCCCACCCAGCCCCAGTTCTGCCCACCCAGCCCCCGTTCTGCCCACCCAGCCCAGTACTGCCCACCCAGCCCCAGTTCTGCCCACCCAGCCCCCGTTCTGCCCACCCAGCCCAGTACTGCCCACCCAGCCCAGTTCTGCCCACCCAGCCCCAGTTCTGCCCACCCAGCCCCCGTTCTGCCCACCCAGCCCAGTTCTGCCCACCCAGCCCCAGTTCCGCCCACCCAGCCCAGTACTGCCCACCCAGCCCAGTTCCGCCCACCCAGCCCCAGTTCTGCCCACCCAGCCCCCGTTCTGCCCACCCAGCCCAGTTCTGCCCACCCAGCCCCAGTTCTGCCCACCCAGCCCAGTTCTGCCCACCCAGCCCCCGTTCTGCCCACCCAGCCCAGTACTGCCCACCCAGCCCAGTACTGCCCACCCAGCCCAGTTCTGCCCACCCAGCCCAGTTCTGCCCACCCAGCCCCAGTTCTGCCCACCCAGCCCCAGTACTGCCCACCCAGCCCCCGTTCTGCCCACCCAGCCCAGTACTGCCCACCCGGCCCCAGTTCTGCCCACCCGGCCCCAGCTCTGCCCACCCGGCCCCAGCTCTGCCCACCCGGCCCCAGCTCTGCCCACCTGGCCCCAGTTCTGCCCACCCAGCCCCTGTTCTGCCCACCCAGCCCCTGTTCTGCCCACCCAGCCCAGTACTGCCCACCCAGCCCAGTTCTGCCCACCCAGCCCAGTTCTGCCCACCCGGCCCCCGTTCTGCCCACCCAGCCCCAGTACTGCCCACCCAGCCCAGTTCTGCCCACCCAGCCCAGTTCTGCCCACCCAGCCCAGTTCTGCCCACCCAGCCCAGTTCTGCCCACCCAGCCCAGTTCTGCCCACCCAGCCCCTGTTCTGCCCACCCAGCCCCAGTTCTGTCCACCCAGCCCAGTTCTGCCCACCCAGCCCAGTTCTGCCCACCCAGCCCAGTTCTGCTCACCCGGCCCCCGTTCTGCCCACCCAGCCCCAGTACTGCCCACCCAGCCCAGTTCTGCCCACCCAGCCCCAGTTCTGCCCACCCAGCCCCCGTTCTGCCCACCCAGCCCAGTTCTGCCCACCCAGCCCAGTTCTGCCCACCCAGCCCAGTTCTGCCCACCCAGCCCAGTTCTGCCCACCCAGCCCCAGTTCTGCCCACGCAGCCCCCGTTCTGCCCACCCAGCCCAGTTCTGCCCACCCAGCCCCCGTTCTGCCCACCCAGCCCCAGTTCTGCCCACCCAGCCCAGTTCTGCCCACCCAGCCCCGATTCAGCGCCGCCGGTCCCCGGCCCCAGCTCACCACGTCCGCGTTGGTCTTTTCGAAGAAAGCCTCAGCGAAAACGGTCACGACGAAGATGTTAATGATGAAGGAGACGAAGAGGGCGATGCAGGACTCGATGAAGAAGTACTTGTTAGCTTCCTGGACTTCCCGCTTGTTTGCGCGGTTCACTTGCCGGGACTGAGCAGGGACGGTGACAACAGGAGGTGTCAGAAAGGGGAATTTGGGGCTGTGTGACTTACAGCTGTTAATTATATCGTGGTAAAGTGACGCCGGGCCACGGGCTGGAAGGAGAACGTGATGGAGGGAAGAAAAAGCCAACCCCCCCCGTTTGCAGAATGAGCGATGGGTTTGCTCCATCCCCAGCGAAGGAAAAGCCGAATCCCTGAATTCCCAGTGCCTCCCAGCCCCCCGGCATCCCCTTCCCGCACACACTGCCCGCTGCAGCCGCTTACCTTGACCAAGGCGGAGTGCAGGTACATGTTGTGGGGCATGATCACGGCGCCCACGATGCCCACGGCTTGCTCCAGCTGCTCCGTGCCGCAGTTCTTGCAGTAGGGGATGAACAGCCCTTGCAGCAGCTTCTCCTGGCTGGGCTTTACCGTGATGTACTGGGCAGGGGGAGAAAAAAAAAAAAGGGGGGGGTTGTGGCGTGAGGTGCGCTGCAGCCACCTAGGCTGCCTGCTTGAAGGTGGCTCGAAAGCCAAAACGTGGCGAATTTGGTAAAAACAAAACCGCGGTGTGGCAACTGCCTGTTGTTGGATCAACCGGGGACGCTGTGCCAAAGCGTGTGCGCCCACCGGCACGCCGGGGGGGGCAGCAGGCGATGGCCACACACCGCCAGCTTCAAATGTCCCAAATTTTAAGTGTCCAGCCCCGTGTCTCGGTGGCGTTTGGGCACAGGGGGGTGGGGGAGGGGGCACGGGTGGCCCAGGAGCGCCGGTGGGGACGCGGCCGGCAGGTACCTCGTAGCCAAACGTCAGAGCCATGATGGTGATCAGGAACCCGAAGAACGCCTCCAGCTTCCGCAAGCCTGCCAGACGAGCAAGGACCGTCAGCAAACTGAGAAAAGCTGAACCTCTGCTTTAGTTTCCCGAATCCAGAGGGAGAAATTACCGTATTTATCCAGGAAGAGAAAGACGAACGTGTCCGCTATGGTGATGAGCACGCCGCCCCACAGCGGGATCCTGCGAGAGACACGCACGAGCAGACGTCACAAAACCCCTCGACCTCGTCCAGCAGCCACACCACCACCTCAGAGCCCCCAGTTTATTTATTTATTTCATTTTAAAAAATTTTTAATTTATATTTTTCGATTGAATTTTAATTAAAAAACTCTTTGGGGCTGGAAATGCCCCAGGGTTTGTTTGCAGCCTGACATGACGCACCGTTAAGTCGGTTTTTCGCACAAAGAGCTCAGGTAAGAGCTCCCGCCCCGAATCCTGAGAGCAAATCCCACAGTGATGCCGAGAATTATAGGCGTGAGTGTGATTTTTAATAGCTACTTGGTATCAAAATGCAATTTCCAGTCCTGTTAGCGTTTCCAGACTTCCTGGCTGGAGAGGACAGCTTTCTGGTAGCTCTTTATTAGGGATATAACATAAAAGCCCAATTTTGGGGCGTCTCAGCTCAAATAAAAGCCAGCCCAATTTTGGGGCATCTCAGCTCCAGCTCAAATAAAAGCCAGCCCAATTTTGGGGCATCTCAGCTCAAATAAAAACCAGCCCAATTTTGGGGTGTCTCAGTTACAGCTCAAATAAAAGCCAGCCCAATTTTGGGGTGTCTCAGCTCAAATAAAAGTCAGCCCAATTTTGGGGCGTCTCAGCTCAAATAAAAGCCAGCCCAATTTTGGGGCGTCTCAGCTCAAATAAAAGCCAGCCCAATTTTGGGGCGTCTCAGTTACAGCTCAAATAAAAGCCAGCCCAATTTTGGGGTGTCTCAGTTATTGCTCAAATAAAAGCCAGCCCAATTTTGGGGAGTCTCAGTTATAGCTCAAATAAAAGCCAGCCCAATTTTGGGGTGTCTCAGCTCAAATAAAAGCCAGCCCAATTTTGGGGCGTCTCAGCTCCAGCTCAAATAAAAGCCAGCCCAATTTTGGGGTGTCTCAGCTCCAGCTCAAATAAAAGCCAGCCCAATTTTGGGGCGTCTCAGTTATAGCTCAAATAAAAGCCAGCCCAATTTTGGGGCGTCTCAGCTCAAATAAAAGCCAGCCCAATTTTGGGGCGTCTCAGCTCCAGCTCAAATAAAAGCCAGCCCAATTTTGGGGTGTCTCAGTTACAGCTCAAATAAAAGCCAGCCCAATTTTGGGGCATCTCAGCTCAAATAAAAGCCAGCCCAATTTTGGGGCGTCTCAGCTCAAATAAAAGCCAGCCCAATTTTGGGGTGTCTCAGCTCAAATAAAAGCCAGCCCAATTTTGGGGCGTCTCAGCTCCAGCTCAAATAAAAGCCAGCCCAATTTTGGGGCGTCTCAGATCCAGCTCAAATAAAAGCCAGCCCAATTTTGGGGTGTCTCAGTTACAGCTCAAATAAAAGCCAGCCCAATTTTGGGGTGTCTCAGCTCAAATAAAAGCCAGCCCAATTTTGGGGCGTCTCAGTTATAGCTCAAATAAAAGCCAGCCCAATTTTGGGGCGTCTCAGCTCAAATAAAAGCCAGCCCAATTTTGGGGCGTCTCAGCTCCAGCTCAAATAAAAGCCAGCCCAATTTTGGGGCGTCTCAGCTCCAGCTCAAATAAAAGCCAGCCCAATTTTGGGGTGTCTCAGCTCAAATAAAAGCCAGCCCAATTTTGGGGCGTCTCAGCTCAAATAAAAGCCAGCCCAATTTTGGGGCGTCTCAGCTCAAATAAAAGCCAGCCCAATTTTGGGGCGTCTCAGCTCAAATAAAAGCCAGCCCAATTTTGGGGCGTCTCAGCTCAAATAAAAGCCAGCCCAATTTTGGGGCGTCTCAGCTCAAATAAAAGCCAGCCCAATTTTGGGGTGTCTCAGCTCAAATAAAAGCCAGCCCAATTTTGGGGCGTCTCAGCTCCAGCTCAAATAAAAGCCAGCCCAATTTTGGGGCGTCTCAGCTCAAATAAAAGCCAGCCCAATTTTGGGGTCTCAGTTATAGCTCAAATAAAAGCCAGCCCAATTTTGGGGTGTCTCAGCTCCAGCTCAAATAAAAGCCAGCCCACTCAGCTCAAATAAAAGCCAGCCCAATTTTGGGGCGTCTCAGCTCCAGCTCAAATAAAAGCCAGCCCAATTTTGGGGTGTCTCAGCTCCAGCTCAAATAAAAGCCAGCCCACTCAGCTCAAATAAAAGCCAGCCCAATTTTGGGGCGTCTCAGCTCCAGCTCAAATAAAAGCCAGCCCAATTTTGGGGTGTCTCAGCTCAAATAAAAGCCAGCCCAATTTTGGGGCGTCTCAGCTCAAATAAAAGCCAGCCCAATTTTGGGGCGTCTCAGCTCCAGCTCAAATAAAAGCCAGCCCAATTTTGGGGCGTCTCAGCTCCAGCTCAAATAAAAGCCAGCCCAATTTTGGGGCGTCTCAGCTCAAATAAAAGCCAGCCCAATTTTGACGTGTCTCAGCTCAAATAAAAGCCAGCCCAATTTTGGGGCGTCTCAGCTCCAGCTCAAATAAAAGCCAGCCCAATTTTGGGGCATCTCAGCTCAAATAAAAGCCAGCCCAATTTTGGGGCGTCTCAGCTCAAATAAAAGCCAGCCCAATTTTGGGGCGTCTCAGCTCAAATAAAAGCCAGCCCAATTTTGGGGCGTCTCAGATCCAGCTCAAATAAAAGCCAGCCCAATTTTGGGGTGTCTCAGCTCCAGCTCAAATAAAAGCCAGCCCAATTTTGGGGTGTCTCAGTTACAGCTCAAATAAAAGCCAGCCCAATTTTGGGGTGTCTCAGTTACAGCTCAAATAAAAGCCAGCCCAATTTTGGGGTGTCTCAGTTACAGCTCAAATAAAAGCCAGCCCAATTTTGGGGTGTCTCAGCTCCAGCTCAAATAAAAGCCAGCCCAATTTTGGGGTGTCTCAGCTCAAATAAAAGCCAGCCCAATTTTGGGGTGTCTCAGCTCAAATAAAAGCCAGCCCAATTTTGGGGTGTCTCAGTTACAGCTCAAATAAAAGCCAGCCCAATTTTGGGGCGTCTCAGCTCAAATAAAAGCCAGCCCAATTTTGGGGCGTCTCAGCTCCAGCTCAAATAAAAGCCAGCCCAATTTTGGGGTGTCTCAGCTCCAGCTCAAATAAAAGCCAGCCCAATTTTGGGGCGTCTCAGCTCCAGCTCAAATAAAAGCCAGCCCAATTTTGGGGCGTCTCAGCTCAAATAAAAGCCAGCCCAATTTTGGGGTCTCAGTTATAGCTCAAATAAAAGCCAGCCCAATTTTGGGGTGTCTCAGCTCCAGCTCAAATAAAAGCCAGCCCACTCAGCTCAAATAAAAGCCAGCCCAATTTTGGGGCGTCTCAGCTCCAGCTCAAATAAAAGCCAGCCCAATTTTGGGGTGTCTCAGCTCCAGCTCAAATAAAAGCCAGCCCACTCAGCTCAAATAAAAGCCAGCCCAATTTTGGGGCGTCTCAGCTCCAGCTCAAATAAAAGCCAGCCCAATTTTGGGGCGTCTCAGCTCAAATAAAAGCCAGCCCAATTTTGGGGCGTCTCAGCTCCAGCTCAAATAAAAGCCAGCCCAATTTTGGGGCGTCTCAGCTCCAGCTCAAATAAAAGCCAGCCCAATTTTGGGGTGTCTCAGCTCCAGCTCAAATAAAAGCCAGCCCAATTTTGGGGTGTCTCAGCTCAAATAAAAGCCAGCCCAATTTTGGGGTGTCTCAGTTACAGCTCAAATAAAAGCCAGCCCAATTTTGGGGCGTCTCAGCTCCAGCTCAAATAAAAGCCAGCCCAATTTTGGGGCATCTCAGCTCAAATAAAAGCCAGCCCAATTTTGGGGCGTCTCAGCTCAAATAAAAGCCAGCCCAATTTTGGGGCGTCTCAGTTACAGCTCAAATAAAAGCCAGCCCAATTTTGGGGCGTCTCAGCTCAAATAAAAGCCAGCCCAATTTTGGGGCGTCTCAGATCCAGCTCAAATAAAAGCCAGCCCAATTTTGGGGTGTCTCAGCTCCAGCTCAAATAAAAGCCAGCCCAATTTTGGGGTGTCTCAGCTCCAGCTCAAATAAAAGCCAGCCCAATTTTGGGGTGTCTCAGCTCCAGCTCAAATAAAAGCCAGCCCAATTTTGGGGTGTCTCAGCTCCAGCTCAAATAAAAGCCAGCCCAATTTTGGGGTGTCTCAGTTACAGCTCAAATAAAAGCCAGCCCAATTTTGGGGTGTCTCAGTTACAGCTCAAATAAAAGCCAGCCCAATTTTGGGGTGTCTCAGCTCCAGCTCAAATAAAAGCCAGCCCAATTTTGGGGTGTCTCAGCTCAAATAAAAGCCAGCCCAATTTTGGGGTGTCTCAGCTCAAATAAAAGCCAGCCCAATTTTGGGGTGTCTCAGTTACAGCTCAAATAAAAGCCAGCCCAATTTTGGGGTGTCTCAGCTCAAATAAAAGCCAGCCCAATTTTGGGGCGTCTCAGCTCCAGCTCAAATAAAAGCCAGCCCAATTTTGGGGTGTCTCAGCTCCAGCTCAAATAAAAGCCAGCCCAATTTTGGGGCGTCTCAGCTCCAGCTCAAATAAAAGCCAGCGTAATTTGGGGGCGTCTCAGCTCAAATAAAAGCCAGCCCAATTTTGGGGTGTCTCAGCTCCAGCTCAAATAAAAGCCAGCCCAATTTTGGGGTGTCTCAGCTCAAATAAAAGCCAGCCCAATTTTGGGGTGTCTCAGTTACAGCTCAAATAAAAGCCAGCCCAATTTTGGGGTGTCTCAGCTCAAATAAAAGCCAGCCCAATTTTGGGGCGTCTCAGCTCCAGCTCAAATAAAAGCCAGCCCAATTTTGGGGCGTCTCAGCTCAAATAAAAGCCAGCCCAATTTTGGGGCGTCTCAGCTCCAGCTCAAATAAAAGCCAGCCCAATTTTGGGGTGTCTCAGCTCAAATAAAAGCCAGCCCAATTTTGGGGCGTCTCAGCTCCAGCTCAAATAATAGCCAGCGTAATTTGGGGGCGTCTCAGCTCAAATAAAAACCAGCCCAATTTTGGGGTGTCTCAGTTACAGCTCAAATAAAAGCCAGCCCAATTTTGGGGTGTCTCAGCTCAAATAAAAGCCAGCCCAATTTTGGGGCGTCTCAGCTCAAATAAAAGCCAGCCCAATTTTGGGGCGTCTCAGCTCAAATAAAAGCCAGCCCAATTTTGGGGCGTCTCAGCTCAAATAAAAGCCAGCCCAATTTTGGGGTGTCTCAGCTCAAATAAAAACCAGCCCAATTTTGGGGTGTCTCAGCTCAAATAAAAGCCAGCGTAATTTGGGGGCGTCTCAGCTCAAATAAAAACCATCCCAATTTTGGGGTGTCTCAGCTCCAGCTCAAATAAAAGCCAGCCCAATTTTGGGGTGTCTCAGCTCAAATAAAAGCCAGCCCAATTTTGGGGCGTCTCAGCTCCAGCTCAAATAAAAGCCAGCGTAATTTGGGGGCGTCTCAGCTCAAATAAAAACCAGCACCCACAGTTTTCCTTCCGACTGAGGGATCCACAAGGGCCCGTCCAGCGGAGCTGAATCACCCCCTGCAAAGAACTTATTTGGGAGGATTTAGCGGAAATAAACGAGGCTTTTTTTGGCACGCACGGCGGCGCTTTCTGAATTCTGGTGGGGAGCGCTCGCTTCCTGCTGCTGACTTACTTCCCCATGGACAGGAGGTTAATAGCGATCGCGGAGCCGATGACTTCTTGCATATCGGATCCAATGATAGCCAGCTCGACCATCAGCCACAGGATAATCCGAGGAACCTCGAGGCAAAGAAACAGCCCACAAGGTCAAAAAGAGGGAAAAAAATCCAGTGGGAAGCACCGGAGGAGCGTCCTGGGTCGCTCCCGCAACCCGAGTTCCTCGCCTCGATACGTTTCGCTCATTTTCGAGAGCGAAACCGGCTGTTTCCGCGTACCGAGGCGCTGGCGACGGGTGTCGTGTCAAGCAGCCACGTGTCGCGCGGTCACGGCAATGACAAAGGCTCAGGAGGCGGATGAGAACCAAACCCGCGGGGTTGGGGACATCCCCAGCCCTTTCCCAAGGGACAAACGTCACTCGGCCGCAGCCCAACGGTGACACCGAGCGATTTCGCAGACAAACCACCAAGGTTTTTCAAGCGGGGACACGCAAGAGCCGCGGAACTGCTCTGAAGTTTTCCCACTTTTCCCCCCCAGGATCCCTTCAGCAGCAGCCCAGGGAAGCTGGAATTCTGGCTTTTCTTCCCGACCCCGCGATTCCCCAGCAGCCGTCGGGACACACCGCTCACCCCCCTCTTTGTGCTGCCCTTGGAGGGTGAAGCCACCACCGGGACCCGCCGGGACCCCCCCCCCCCCATCTGCTCTGACAGCTCAGGTTCTTAACGAGCCCTTCGTTAAGAGGGCTGCAATTAAAATCTCCCTCTACATCTGCCTTTCCTCCAGCCGCCAGCGTAACCAGCAGAAATCGGCTTTCACCCTGCCGCGTCCCAGACTGTCTGGCAAGACGTGACGATGCAAATATATTTCCACGACTTGAACGCTTCTTCCCGAGATGGAATTGGCACCTCAGGGGCAGCAGGGACACCCCCACGTCCCCTGAGACCTGCCAGCCCCAGGCGAGGGACCCCCACCGCCCCAGACCCACGGGACCCCCTCAGAGCCCCCCACCCCCCAGCCCCGGGAGGTCACCCACCTTCTGGTACTGCCGGTTGCAGACCTCGGCGAGGTGCAGCCCCGTCACCACCCCCAGCCGCGCCGCCAGCCGCTGCAGGAGCAGCCCGATGACCGTCGCCAGCAGCAGCACCCACAGCAGCTGCGGGAGACATGGAGATGGGAGTGGGTGCGCTGGGGCAGCAAGAAGGGACGGCTGGCACGGGGTGCCGGCTCTCCCAGGACGCCCGCGCCCTACGTGCACCGTTAGGAATCACCTGCTTTTAAAAATACACATTATTGACGTTCCGAGGGTATTTTATGTGTCTGGAGCCAGCACGGGAAGGATTTAAGTGCGTATAAAGCCAGGAGTCACAGCCCGAGAGGTTGTATAAGAGCCTCACTCTCCCCTTCTCCTTCTCAGAGGTGGTTTTTTATCTCAAGATTTTCTTAAGACTGTATTTTATTATTATTTATATCATTATATTATTTTTTATTTGTTATAATTTAAGACTATCTTAAAGTTTTACTGAATCTTTCTATAGTTTGTGTCTGTGAAACAGCCGGCTAGGGGAGCATCTTGATTTTAAGGAGTTCGCCTCCACGTTAGAATGATGTCAGCACTTATTAACCAACGACGTCCGGACCGCTGTGCTGCTTGTTATCCGAGACTGCCACTTCAAATCCTGATGCTATAGACCATAATACTCTTTAGTCCTTACTCTCTAGACCACAACCGGGGCGCCCAGGTTCCATTGTGTCTGGGATGAGTTATTGGACAGCTTGGCAAGGGCGATCTCCAGCCGTCCAACCTGGCAACAAAACTTACTTGTAAGGTGTCCTGAAGTGAACTCCCTTCGTTATAACACTAAAAATCTGCCCACGGGCCAAGCAGACCCTTGGCCAGGTGAAGACCCTTCCCCTACGCAAGCGTAATAACAGAAAAGGACGACACAGCAGATATTACAATTAAATGCAAATCACTAACCAATCATTGGAACTGGGAGTGTACGGCCTTGTAATTTTGTGTATAAATATAACGGTAGAATCCGCGCAGGTGTGCTTGGTGCTTGATCTGTGGCGATGCCACCGAGCACCCTGCGCTGCAAGAAAGGAGCGCCGCGCCCGCTGCTTCATGCTGCAGTGGGGCTAAGGGGTTTGATTCCCGATTTCGGTGACATTTCCAGCTCAGCAGCATCAGCAGCACCAGCAGCACCAGAGGCAGCAGCGCCAGCAGCAGTAGCGCCAGCAGCACCAGTGCCACCAGCACCAGCAGCTCAGCAGCACCAGCAGCCCCAGCGCCAGCAGCATCTACAGCGCCAGCAGCACCAGCACCAGCAGCACCGGCAGCACTGGCAGAACCAGCACCAGCTGCACCAGCACCAGCAGCACTGGCAGAACCAGCACCAGCTGCATCAGCACCAGCAGCACTGGCAGAACCAGCACCAGCTGCACCAGCACCAGCAGCACCGGTAGCACTGGCAGAAGCAGCACCAGCTGCACCAGCACCAGCAGCACCGGCAGCACTGGCAGAACCAGCACCAGTGGCATCAGCACCAGCAGCACTGGCAGAACCAGCACCAGCTGCACCAGCACCAGCAGCACTGGCAGAACCAGCACCAGCAGCACCGGCAGCACTGGCAGAACCAGCACCAGCTGCACCAGCAGCAGCAGCACCAGCAGCACTGGCAGAATCAGCACCAGCTGCACCAGCACCAGCAGCACCGGCAGCACTGGCAGAACCAGCACCAGCTGCACCGGCAGCACTGGCAGAACCAGCACCAGCTGCACCGGCAGCACTGGCAGAACCAGCACCAGCTGCACCAGCACCAGCAGCACCGGCAGCACTGGCAGAACCAGCACCAGCTGCACCAGCACCAGCAGCACCGGCAGCACTGGCAGAACCAGCACCAGCTGCATCAGCACCAGCAGCACCGGCAGCACTGGCAGAACCAGCACCAGCTGCACCAGCACCAGCAGCACCGGCAGCACTGGCAGAAGCAGCACCAGTGGCATCAGCACCAGCAGCGCCAGCACCAGCAGCAGCGCTCCTGCCCTGACCTGCAGCCGGCGCCACGGTTGTCCCAGCACCGAAATCCGCAGGTTTCCACACTGACCTTAAAGCCTGCGACAGCCCCGGACTGTAAATCCGACTCGATGTTGCCCGGATCCAGGTAGGCGATGCTCATCAGAAAGCCCGGCCCCGTGAACGCCCAGAGCTTGCGGAAGCTAAAGCAGGAATGCTGTCGGAGGGGAGAGGACGGAGGCGTCAGAAGCCAGCCCTGTGGCGCAGCCCCCTCCTCATGCAGGGGACGCCGCGTCCCCACGGGCCATCGCAGCTACACCACGGCCAAAATGGCAAAGACGGCCAGGGTTTGGGTTTCATTCCATCCCCACCCTAGCAGGATGGTGCTGGTGAGATCAGCCTGGTCTTTAATCCCATCCTGAACCCTCCAGTGATCCCTGGTCCTCACCTAATGGGTTAAGGACCAGATTTTGGGACAGCCAAGGCCAGGCTGGAGTAAATTTGGGTGGGAGAGGCATCCTGCAGCTGGAAACGCTGCCTCTTGCTTCACCAAAAGCAAAGAGGGCACCGACACCCCCCTCAAAAGGGACAATGCTCTTCACACCCCTGATAAGGGAACAAAGAACCCAGGTTCTCCACCCTGGGGCTATAAAAAAGACATTTCTCTGCTCTTTAGCCCAACTCCCGGCTCCAAGGAGACAAATCCTGGGCCAGGAATCATTAACTCTACAGCAAGCACGGGAGATTGCTCCACTCATCTCCCCCGGTTCCCCAATCCAGGCAAGAAGGGGAACCAGCACCCAGGGAATGACTCAGGGGGGTACTGAGTGCCGAGAGATTTTTTCCCGTTGGATTTTGTGGTCAGGAGGGAGCGGAGGAGGGAGGAGAGCCCCGCTGCACTCACCGTTTCATCCTCGGGAATCGGGATCTTGCTGTCGAAGTAGGTGGTAAAAGGCTCCTCGGCGGCGGCCGGCGGCTGCAGCGGGTTCATGCTGCTGGAGATGGTGCTGAGCACCGCCCCGTGCTCCCCGGGCGGGTCCTCTGCGGGGACAGCAGAGTGGAGAAGGAAACAGTGAGTGAGGGTCCCTGGAAACACTGGCAAGACCCCCAGGCAGAGCAAAACGAGCCTGGCTGCCCTCACAGCTAATGCTAATTGGGCTGTGAAGAGAAAATCAAATGAAAATAAGATACAAGCGCTGTAAATCCCCCCTCGGAGACCCCGCTGCCTTCCCCAGTGCTGCCCCTCCTCCGCTGGCTCCTTTATTTATCCAGATTAATTGTAACAGAGCCAGCCCGGCGGCGGCGGCGGCACCGTAATGATTAAGTCACCGTAATGATTAACCGGGGCTGAAACGAGCCAGATCCGAGAGGGACCCGGGAAGGGAGCGTTATCCCGGGCTCTCCCGGCCGGACAGCCAGCCGGTGAGCCGTTCGGCCCTGGAAGGACCCTGTTGCATTCCGTTTCTCTCCCGGGACGCACAGCGGAGCACCTCTTTGGATCGGGAGCCTGCCTGAGGGTTTGCCCGTCTCCCCCGGCGCCGGCGGCGGAGCCAGCACAGCAGGATTTTCAGGACAGTTTGTAGAGTTCTGGGAAGGGCGACGAAAACTTGCGTGCCCACGGATTCCGCGTTCCGACGTGGGAGATCCCCCCCGTGCCTCCCCTGCCCCCCTCCCCCAGGCGAGCCCCCCACTCACCGCTGCTCCCCCTCTGTGGCATTTCCAGCGCCCAGCCCTTGTGCCAGCAGGATGAAACCCCAGGGCAGCTTTTACCGTCCTGTCCCGAATTGCATCATCACAGCAAACTCCAGCTGACCCCTCCTCCTTTTCCCGGCCTCCCAAACACCTCCAGGGCTCCCTGCCCTGCCCACAGACCCCCTCACATCATGGATTTAGGGCTACCCGGGTGTGTGTGCGGGAAGGAGGGATCAGCCGGCACAAGGGAGATTGTTAATCCCGGCTGAGCGAGCCCTGGGGGCTGGGAATGTGCTGGGTGATCCCAAAGCCTGAGGTTTAAAGGTGGGGAGGGGGCACAGGGGGCTGGGAATGTGCTGGGTGGTCCCAAAGCCTGAGGCTTAAAGGTGGGGAGGGGGCACAGGGGGCTGGGAATGTGCTGGGTGGTCCCAAAGCCTGAGGCTTAAAGGTGGGGAGGGGGCACAGGGGGCTGGGAATGTGCTGGGTGATCCCAAAGCCTGAGGCTTAAAGGTGGGGAGGGGGCACAGGGGGCTGGGAGTGTGCTGGGTGATCCCAAAGCCTGAGGTTTTGTGGGGAGGGGGCACAGGGGGCTGGGAATGTGCTGGGTGGTCCCAAAGCCGGAGGCTTAAAAGTTTTGTGGGGAGGGGGCAAAGGGGGCTGGGAATGTGCTGGGTGATCCCAAAGCCTGAGGTTTTGTGGGGAGGGGGCACAGGGGGCTGGGAATGTGCTGGGTGGTCCCAAAGCCTGAGGTTTTGTGGGGAGGGGGCACAGGGGGCTGGGAATGTGCTGGGTGATCCCAAAGCCTGAGGCTTAAAGGTGGGGAGGGGGAACAGGGGGCTGGGAATGTGCTGGGTGATCCCAAAGCCTGAGGTTTTGTGGGGAGGGGGCACAGGGGGCTGGGAATGTGCTGGGTGGTCCCAAAGCCGGAGGTTTTGTGGGGAGGGGGCACAGGGGGCTGGGAATGTGCTGGGTGATCCCAAAGCCTGAGGTTTTGTGGGGAGGGGGCACAGGGGGCTGGGAATGTGCTGGGTGATCCCAATGCCTGAGGTTTTGTGGGGAGGGGGCACAGGGGGCTGGGAATGTGTTGGGTGGTCCCAAAGCCTGAGGTTTTGTGGGGAGGGGGCACAGGGGGCTGGGAATGCGCTGGGTGGTCCCAAAGCCTGAGGCTTAAAGGTGGGGAGGGGGCACAGGGGGCTGGGAATGTGCTGGGTGATCCCAAAGCCTGAGGTTTTGTGGGGAGGGGGCACAGGGGGCTGGGAATGTGTTGGGTGGTCCCAAAGCCTGAGGTTTTGTGGGGAGGGGGCACAGGGGGCTGGGAATGTGCTGGGTGGTCCCAAAGCCTGAGGTTTTGTGGGGAGGGGGCACAGGGCGCTGGGAATGTGTTGGGTGATCCCAAAGCCTGAGGTTTTGTGGGGAGGGGGCACAGGGGGCTGGGAATGTGCTGGGTGGTCCCAAAGCCTGAGGCTTAAAGGTGGGGAGGGGGCACAGGGGGCTAGGAATGTGCTGGATGATCCCAAAGCCTGAGGCTTAAAGGTGGGGAGGGGGCACAGGGGGCTGGGAATGTGCTGGGTGGTCCCAAAGCCTGAGGTTTTTTGGGGAGGGGGCACAGGGGGCTGGGAGTGTGCTGGGTGATCCCAAAGCCTGAGGTTTTGTGGGGAGGGGGCACAGGGGGCTGGGAATGTGCTGGGTGATCCCAAAGCCTGAGGTTTTGTGGGGAGGGGGCACAGGGCGCTGGGAATGTGCTGGGTGGTCCCAAAGCCTGAGGCTTAAAGGTGGGGAGGGGCACAGGGGGCTGGGAATGTGTTGGGTGGTCCCAAAGCCTGAGGCTTAAAGGTGGGGAGGGGGCACAGGGAGCTGGGAATGTGCTGGGTGGTCCCAAAGCCTGAGGCTTAAAGGTGGGGAGGGGGCACAGGGGGCTGGGAATGTGCTGGGTGATCCCAAAGCCTGAGGTTTTGTGGGGAGGGGGCACAGGGAAGCCTTTGGGGTGGGTTTTCCAGGGCAGAGGGATGAACTAAACGCAGGACGGCTGTACGCCAGCACACCCGCCGTGCCGTGAGGCGAGTCTTACCGTAGGACGCCTTGTGATCCGTGTCGGAGTTCCCCATGCTGGGAGGACCGTTCCCCTGGCCTGGAAACTGGTTTAGACTGGCCACGTTGGCTGCGGAGGAGAGAGGGGGAAAAAGCCCGTCAAGGTGGAGAATCAAAGCCAACACACCAGGCGACCGGACCGCCAGCCCCTGGCAGGGACAGGTTCACTGCTCTGGCTTTTTCCAGCTTGGAAGAACCTGTTTTTCCCGGAGACCTGCCTGGAAATTCTGGTTGCAACAACACAAAGAAACGGGGGTGGGGTGGGGGGTTGGGGGGAGAGCGGAGCACCAGGGCAAACGGACGAAGTGACACCAGCGGACAAAGCGACACCGGCGGACAAAGCGACACCGGCGGACAAAGCGACACCGGCGGACAAAGCGACACCGGCGGACAAAGCGACACCGGCGGACAAAGCGACACCGGCGGACAAAGCGACACCGGCGGACAAAGCGACACCGGCGGACAAAGCGACACCGGCGTTCGAAGCGACACCGGCGTTCGAAGCGACACCGGCGTTCGAAGCGACACCGGCGTTCGAAGCGACACCAGCGTTCGAAGCGACACCAGCGTTCGAAGCGACACCAGCGTTCGAAGCGACACCGGCGTTCGAAGCGACACCAGCGTTCGAAGCGACACCAGCGTTCGAAGCGACACCAGCGTTCGAAGCGACACCAGCGTTCGAAGCGACACCAGCGTTCGAAGCGACACCAGCGTTCGAAGCGACACCAGCGTTCGAAGCGACATCAGCGTTCGAAGCGACAAGCGTCCCGAGCCCGGGACGGTGTCTCTTGTGATACTCCAGCCAGTGGAATGAGGATGGAATTTCCTTTATGTGTACAAATTACCCCACCCCCACCCCCCAGGCAGGATTAACGCATCTCCACCGCACCCTCCGCGAGCATCCCAAGGGGGGGGGGGGTTAAGGGCAGGAGGTAAACCTTGCCGTCAGTGCTATTTGTCAACGTAATCCACGCGGAAAGGAACCAGGATCTGCTGCAGGGCTCGGGGCAGAGCTGGTCCAGAGCCAAACCCCTCCGGGACAAGTCAAAATACCAACGGTATCGACGTTTGGGATGAAAAACACTGATTTCCCCCCCCCCCCCCCCCAAAGCCTGTTGTGTACGAACGGGAGATTTCCTTGGAACGCGCCGAGAGCGGCTCGGTGGGGACACAAAAGGAAAATGTTCGCCGGGAATTCACTGGAAATGGTTTGAACCCGCTTTAGGTTTTCCGAGGATGAATTCCCCGGTTCCATAACCAGTTCCAAAGGCGGTGGGTAACCAAGCCGGGCACCCTAAAATAATTCAGAGAAGGGTTAAAATAAGCCAGAGAGGGTTGAAATAGTCCAGAGAGGGTTAAAATCATCCAGAGATGGTTAAAATAATTCAGAGAGGGTTAAAATAGTCCAGAAAAGGTTAAAATAATCCAGAAAAGGTTAAAATAATGGAGAGAGGGTTAAAATAATCCAGAAAAGGTTAAAATAATGGAGAGAGGGTTAAAATAATCCAGAAAAGGTTAAAATAACCCACAGAGGGTTAAAATAACCCAGAAAAGGTTAAAGTAACCCAGCGAGGGTTAAAATCATCTAGAGAAGGTTAAAATAATGGAGAGAGGGTTAAAATAATCCAGAAAAGGTTAAAATAGTTCAGAGAGGATTAAATTAATCCAGAAAATGTTAAAATAACCCAGAGAGGAGTAAAATAACCTGGAAAAGGTTAAAGTAACCCAGCGAGGGTTAAAGTAACCCAGAGAGGGTTAAAATCATCCAGAGAAGGTTAAAATAGTCCAGAAAAGGTTAAAATAATCGAGAGAGGGTTAAAATAGTCCAGAAAAGGTTAAAATAGTTCAGAGAGGATTAAATTAATCCAGAAAAGGTTAAAGTAACCCACAGAGGGTTAAAGTAACCCACAGAGGGTTAAAGTAACCCACAGAGGGTTAAAGTAACCCACAGAGGGTTAAAGTAACCCAGAAAAGGTTAAAATAATCCAGAGAGGGTTAAAATCATCCAGAGAGGGTTAGAATAATCCAGAAAAGGTTAAAATAATCCAGACAAGGCTCCTGGATGCAGGGCTGGAGCAGGGCTGCCGTCCTTCCTTATCTCCCCAAATATACCAAGGCCGGCACCCGGATGGATGAAGCCCCGTTCCAGGAGCCCTCGCTCAGCACCACCGGCTGCTCCCGCCGCAGGGAACCTGCAAGGAGCCTGGATGAGGCCGCAGGAGCATCCACCGCGGCGGTGCGGAGCGAGGTGACGGAGCGAGGTGACGGAGCGAGGAGGTTTTGCGGGATCTCCCATCCCGCTTTTTTGCCCGCTCCCCTGGCCGGGAGGTGAGCCAGCTCCGCTCCTCCGGGAGAGCAGGATGGGGTGGGAGACCCCAGCCCCCCCAGCCCCCCCAGGGCGGCAGGATGCAGCCGTGGCTCCCTGGGCACGACGCTGGGGGACGTGGGGCATCAGGTGCCACCACGGAGAGCTGGGACCACCGTGGTCTTAAAGACATCGGCGTCCCGGAGAGCCCCTGCCCCTTCCAGGCTTCAACTGCCACCGAACCGCTCCATGGACCCCGGCGCACGGAGGGGACGAGTGCCACCCACGGAGGGGACAAGTGCCACCCACGGAGGGGACAAGTGCCACCCCGGTGCACGGAGGGGACGAGTGTCACCCCAGCGCACGGAGAGGATGAGTGTCACCCACAGAGGGGACGAGTGTCACCCCGGTGCACGGAGGGGACGAGTGTCACCCACGGATGGGATGAGTGTCACAACGCTGCACAGAGGGGATGAGTGTCACCCACAGAAGGGACGAGTGTCACCCCGGTGCACGGAGGGGACGAGTGTCACCCACGGAGGGGACGAGTGTCACCCCGGTGCAGAGAGGGGATGAGTGTCACCCACGAAGGGGACAAGTGTCACCCTGCTGCAGAGAGGGGATGAGTGTCACCCACAGAAGGGATGAGTGTCACCCCGGTGCACGGAGGGGACGAGTGTCACCCACGGAGGGGACGAGTGTCACCCTGCTGCACAGAGGGGATGAGTATCACCCACAGAAGGGACGAGTGTCACCCTGGTGCATGGAGGGGACGAGTGCCACCCACGGAGGGGATGAGTGCCACCCACGGAGGGGACAAGTGTCACCCACGGATGGGACAAGTGCCATCCTGGCGCACGGAGGGACGAGTGCCACCAATGGGAGGGGACAAGTGCCACCCACGGAGGGGACAAGTGCCACCCACGGAGGGGACGAGTGCCACCCATGGAGGGGACGAGTGCCACCCATGGAGGGGACGAGTGTCACCCACGGAGGGGACGAGTGCCACCTCTCCAGCTTCTGCCTGAGGCTTCTCCCTCCCGCAATTCCCGCTTGGATGGTGACAACCTCAAGGCTGGAGCAAAGCTTGTCCCCGTCACAGTGTCCTTTCGTGGCAGCTCCTTTTTAAAGCGCTGAGCCTAAGGGCTTTCCTGGAAAAAAAATTATCGATAAACCGCCTTTTCCCCAAATTCCAATTCCTTCAGGAGCAACAGCGCTTACCCCGGCGGCAAGTCCCGCGAAACGCTCGCTTCATTAAGAAAGACGAAGAGGAAGAAGATCACACGGTGAATGTTCGTTACGGCGCCAGTCTGCCCTAATTATATCTCCTCGCCACCACATCACAGCTGGGGCGGGAGCAGAATCGGTTCCCCTATCTCGGCCAGCAGCTGCTGAGCTCCCAACACGTTCCTTCAGCCCGACAAAGGGTTTTCCCAGGCGTGCGGGGCTGGAAATGCCACCCAGGGAGCCAGACCGGAATATTCCACAGGCTCCCAGGCTGGCCGGGAAGCAAGGAGCTGGCAAGGGAAAGCTGGTGACACCGCGCCCCAGGGATGCTTCTGGCTCACCCTCTGCTTTTTCAAAAGAAAGGCGCTGGCGACACCCCGCCGCTGCTCTCGGCGCAAAGTAGAGGATGTGGAAATTGCAGGATAAAAATAAAAAAAAAAGGTTGGGAGTTATCGCTCCTTCAACCCGCCACCTCTGCGAACTGCGTGGGCTCGCCGGGCCACGTTCTGCCGTAACCATCGCTGGGTTTGCCTTTGCACACCATATTCAGGATGGCAGCCGCCTTCCCAGCGGGAATATTCCTTGGAATAAGGGAAAACACCCCGAGCAGGATATTACAAGGTTGCTTTAATCAAAAGCGCAGACACTGGCACCGCTGTTGCGAACAAGGGGTCATTCTCCCATCACTTCCCCTTCCCACTGGTGACACCACGAGCCCCGGAGGCAGCCCAGCCCAGCCGGGGGAAGACGAGGAGGCCACCACGGCTCTCTGCTCATCCCCGGCGCGGAGACGCGGGGCTTTGGGAGCCGTCTCCCGCCGGGAGCAGTTCCTGCCATTGAGGTCCCTGCGTTTGATGTCCGGCTTTGAACTCCGGCCGGTTCCTGCGGGGCACATCGTGACCGTTAACGCTTTTCCAGTGGTTTTGGGGCCGACGTCTCGTTAGCTGCGTGGTTTCCTCATACGAGCACCCGAGCTCGGTGCTTCCAGCTCAGCTTCCCCGGGCGGCACGGGGCCAGCGCTGAGCACCACGTACCTCCCTGACCCAGTGCATCACCGCTCGCCATCCCAACAGGGGCAACTCCTTGCCGGCACAACCATGTCGCTTCCCTGCTTCCCAAACGCCCACGCCGCTCTGCCAGCACCTGCTCTGCCAGATCCCAGCCCTGGAAAACCTGGAGAACCTGGGGGTTCCTCCTCCCCCTCTCGCCCATGCTCCCGCCGATGAGCAGAGGTGATTAAAGCAGCCTGTGCCATCAGGTTTGCTCCCATCCCTGGCGTCCTCCCGCTGGGTGAAAGCTCATCCAGCTCCGAAATGGGTCGGACAAGCCGGGGAGATGGCCGGGATGCAGGAGGGCACCAAGCCCACCTTGCTCACGCAAGCGTGGTCCCCTGGAAGTACATTGTGTGACGCATTTATTTCTACAGAAGGAGAACAGCACCTGGCAAACCCCCTGGAAGCCAGGAGCGGCTCTCCTCCCCAGCCTGCTTGATCCGAAGGCGCCTGGAGCTGCTCCCCACGGTGCTCCTCTGCTTTTGGGAAGCGTGGAAAGGGGAGGGCTGGCGCCCACCTGAGCCTTCACCTATTTTCACAACGTGTAATAAACCAAACT
Organism: Falco punctatus; assembly: GCF_963210335.1. NCBI lineage: Eukaryota > Metazoa > Chordata > Aves > Falconiformes > Falconidae > Falco > Falco punctatus. The sequence continues at coordinate 4,719,992 of NC_137598.1, forward strand.
GATTGAAAAGCTCCATTCTAGCAGCGGCTGGGAGGTTTGGGGATTAAACCCATCCTCTGAAAAACGTAAGGCAGCGGCTGGGACGGTGGGAATTTTGGTTAAGAAGCGGGGAAAAAAAAAAAAAGAGACGAGTGGTGAGGCTGAGCTGTGGGACCCCCACAGCAGGGTGGCGGGGCTGGGGGTCAGCGTATCGCCTGGGACACCCCAAACCTTGTTCCACACCAAGCACAGAGCCGTTATCCCGCGCCGGCCGCAGCATCCCGCTCTCCCAACAAACTCCAGCGCTCCGGAGCTCGTTTGACAGCTCCCTCGGCTCGTTTAACGAGCTGCGCTCATCCCGGGAAAGCCCACAACACTTCTCCAAGGAAAACTCTGGCTCAGAGCCCCCGGGGATGCACCCCCGGCACCCCGGCCCAGCAGAACCACCATCGAGCTATGGCCGGGCTCCCTCACCCTCCTCCTCCTCCCCCAGGCTGGGCTGCAGCAGGGACGCGGGGCTGTGGCTCGGTTGGGGTGTTGGGGGACAAAGCGCGGGGCCGGGGGGGCTCGGCTCCCGGGGGGGGGGGCTGGGGACCCCAAGCCCCCTGAGGAAAGTCGTTATGAACAGCGTTGAGGCCATGGGGGAGGTGGGGGGCAGCTGGGGCGGTTTCATCGCAACCCCCTGGTACCCCGAGAGATGGCAGGGCTGGCCCGGGGGGGGGTGGCAGGGGGGACCCGGGGGGCTGCTGTCCCATGGGGGGCTGCCATCCCTTTGGGGGCTGCTGTCCCCTTTGGGGGGGCTGCTGTCCCTTTGGGGGCTGCCATCTCCTTGGGGGGCTGCTGCTTTGGGGGCTGCCATGTCCTTGGGGGGCTGCTGTCCCCTTTGGGGGGGCTGCTGTCCCTTTGGGGGCTGCCGTCTCCTTGGGGGGCTGCTGCCCCATGGGGGGCTGCCATCCCTTTGGGGGCTGCTGTCCCTTTAAGGGGCTGCCATCTCCTTGGGGGGCTGCTGTCCCATGGGGGGCTGCCATCCCTTTGGGGGCTGCCGTCTCCTTGGGGGGCTGCTGTCCCTTTAAGGGGCTGCCATCTCCTTGGGGGGCTGCTGTCCCCTTTGGGGGCTGCCATCTCCTTGGGGGGCTGCTGTCCCCTTTGGGGGGGGGCTGCCATCCCTTTGGGGGCTGCCATCTCCTTGGGGGGCTGCTGTCCCCTTTGGGGGGGGGCTGCCATCCCTTTGGGGGCTGCCATCTCCTTGGGGGGCTGCTGTCCCCAGGCCGGCCAAGCCCCCCCCCGGCACAGGCCGCCCCCCCCCCCGGCTTCGCCAGGTGAGGGGTCCCGCTCCTCTGAGCGACCCCCAGAGCCAGGGGACACCCCAAGGTCACGGAGCCACGGGGGTCCCCGAGCCCCAGCCACGGGGGCAGTGCGGGAAGCGGGGGGGCAGCGGCCCCATGGCGGCCCCGGCACAAAGCGCCCCTGGGACCCCCGGGATCCCCTCAGGGAGGGTCCTCGCCCCCTCCAGCCGTTACCCCAGGGGGTGGCACCCCTCCCCCAGCACATCCAGCGATCCCCGGGGGGGCTCCACCGCCACTCCCGGCCCCAGAGCCCCCCCTCAGCCCCCAGACCCCCCCCCCCCCAGCCCCCAGACACCCCCCCCCCAGCCCCGCCGCTCACCGTCTCCGCCGCCCCCGGCCGGCCCCGCCGCCGCCGCCGCCTCATGCCCCGGCCCCGCTCGGCCCCGCTCGGCCCCGCTCGGCCCCGCTCGGCCCCGCTCGGCCCGCCCCGTGACGCAGCTCGGTGCGACTGGGGACGCGCGACACGGGGCCGGGACAGGCCCCGGTATGGGGGGACACGGGGCCTGATGTGGGGGGAAACCCCCCCTTTGGGGGGGCCTGACCCTGGTATGGGGGGCACGGGGCCTGGTGTGGGGGGCCTGAGCCCCCTGGGGGGGTCCGGGCCCCGGTGTGGGGGGGGACTGAGTCCCCTGAGGGGGGTCCGGGCCCCGGTATGGGGGGACGCCGGACCTGATTTGGGGGGAAAGCCCCCTTTGGGGGGGGGCTAACCCTGGTATGGGGGGACACAGGGCCTAATGTGGGGGGACTGAGCCCTTTGGGGGTGTCCGGGTCCCGGTGTGGGGGGCATGGGGGCCAGTGTGGGGGGACTGAGCCCCCTGGGGGTGTCCGGGCCCTGGTATGGGGGGACACGGGGCCTGATGGGGGGGGGGTCCGGGTCCCGGTGTGGGGGTCTTTGGGCCCAGTGTGGGGGGACTGAGCCCCTTGGGGGGTGCAGGCCCTGGTATGGGGGTACATGGGGCCCAGTGGGGGGGGACCTGAGCCCCTTGGGGGCCCTGGGCCCCAGTATGGCAGCACACAGGGCCCATTTGGGGGGCTCCATGCCCTGCGTAGTCCCCGGCCGGGGGGACACCCCACCTGCAGTGCCCCCTCCTCGAGCCGCAGCCAGGCCAGGCCCTGATCCTGCGCCCGGGCTCTCCCACAGCGGCTCCTCCCGCCCCGGAACACGGCTCCCTCGGAGCCAGGCTCCTCCGGGACCTCGCCAGCACTTTTCCTATCAAACCCTCAAATTTCTAGATTTTGGGCTGCCAGCAAATGGGTGCAGACACAAATTACACATTAATTATTTCTGAACACGGCTGTATTGCACAAAGAATGCTGCCTGTTTTGGGGGAGAACGGTCTTGATTTGGCTTTTGTTTAGTTTTCTGTCTGTTTTTTTCCCCTCCCCAGAGAGAAGCGCTGCTTTTTCACAGAATTCCTCTTATTCTGCACATTCCCTTGAAAACTGAGGATCATTTTTTTTGATGCAACCCCTTCCCAAGAACAAAACCAACTGATCGAATTGGTGAGACTCACCAGAAATGCGCCAGTCCGGGAAGCAGCGTGTGGCAGGAGCAGCACGGCATCGCTCCCAGCGGCACACGAGCGCTCCGTGCTCTTATCTCCACCATCCCAGCCTGGTAATTTGATGGTGGATCACCAAGAGCGCCCGTTTGGAAGCACAGCCTGACCGTGAGCAGAAGGGAGAGGGTGTGGGGATCCGGGCTAAGGGAGCAGGACAGCCTGACCCGCACAGGAGAAGCTGCTCATTAAAAAATCAAAGCCCTCTGCTGAGCAGAGCTGCCAGTGGTAGGGTAAGGCAGCTCCTCGCTTTCCCCATCCATGCAGGTTTTGCAACCTGCATTCCTTATTGTTTAAACACACAAAACATCCCAGGATGTTGCCGAAACAACTGAATCCTGGAAAAGTGAGAGGAGAAATCCAGGAGATGGAAGATTCCACGGTTGAGGATTTAACGTTACCCCTGACCTGACAGCGTGGGCATTGGAGAGGGAAATTCCAACGGAACGGCAGCATCGCTCCCACATGGGAACGCGAGCGTGGCACCCGCACGTGCCGCCCGGCCTTGCCGAAAGCACCTACAGGCGCGAGAAACCTCGCGGGAGGTGGGCTGCCAACAGCTTTTAGCCTGAAGCTGGAAAATTTACATTATTCCCCAAATCCCAGGGTATTTTGGGGTGAGGGCAATGCCTCCCATCAGCCAGACCACCCTGCAGGGATGGCGTGAGCTCGCTGGGATCGGTGTTTGGGGTACTCACCCAGTTCACAGCTGGGCGAGCTCTGCTGGAGGGTGTATTTCTTGGGCATGGTGTTCCTGCGTCTTGCTGTCAGTGGTTTCTGGGAGCAGAGAGCCGGTCAGCCTTCCCCTATATAAGATGTCCCCACCCTTCCCTGCTGGCTCCCCTCCCTCCTTCCTCCGCCCGCAGCACCCACGCTGATCCAGCGGTGCCGAGTTCCCCTGGGGGAGCTCGGGAGACAATTCAAAGTCTCCCGAAAACAACCGCATCTGCTTCACCCTTATCGTTTATTAAAGAACGATAAACCCCGCTGAGTTAAGGGGGTTAATAGGACAGCTGAAGGCTTTGATGTACAGCCTCGTCCCGTCCCCGTGGCAGTGACAGCATCGCTTGCGGAGGGGAAGGTGGGTTCCACGCTGCCTGTGGCACTTTATCAACCCAGGAGGCTCAATTAAAAGTCTGCTTGGTCGAGCATCGGACGTGCTGTGGTAATTAGCACACCGAACAGCCTGGACTCTGCTCCACCAGAGCTGTTTGGCAGATTAGAGCCCAAACGGGCATTTATGGGGTATTTTCCTGCTGCTGGTACGTGCGGTGCTGATAAGACAGGATCCTTTCCCGGCTTGGATCAATACAATTATTATCAGTGATCGCCGCTGGTCTGAAACCTGTCGGGGCGGAGCGATAACCCCGCGTTTGTCGGGTATTTTCCCTTTTTTCTCTGCAAAAGGGCCCCCGCTGCTCTTTGCCGATAAGCAAGAGCTGAATGTGCAACACCAGACGCGCCAGGCAGGAGGGCAAAGCCGCAGGCGTGCATGACCAGCACCACGCACTGTGGCTTTCTGGCGCTGCTGGAGGGGCGGAGGGGGGGTCCCAGGGTCTGGCCGGAGGAAGGAGAGGGGGCTCGGTTGGGAAGAGCATCCCCAAGGATTCATGGAAGAGCGAGGAGCTGCCAGACGTGGGGAGAGGGAACGTGGGGAGAGGGAACGTGGGGAGAGGGAACGTGGGGAGAGGGAACGTGGGGAGAGGGAACGTGGGGAGAGGGAACGTGGGGAGAGGGAACGTGGGGAGAGGGAACGTGGGGAGAGGGAACGTGGCGCCCGGTTTTAGCGATGCCTGGGGGTGAAGAGGTTGGAGCTGAGGGGCAGGGGTGGGAGCAGCCGCCGTTTCCCCACAAGGCCTTTGACGCTGGTTCTTGGGGCACTTGGAAGGGAGAAAACAAACGTGACCCCGGTGAAACCACCTGCGGGTGGGTGTGGAACAGGTTTGGCTGCTCGGTGCGGGGGCTGGAGTTGTGTCTTGTGTGGCTGCAGCACCCAGAGCCGGCTGCGGGCCAGGGAGGCCAGGGCAAAGCCGCAGGAGCCACCTCGGGGGGGGGGGGGGGGGGGGGGGGTATTGCAGAGCGCTGGGGAGCCCCGTGGGGCTCTGGGGGAGCCTGTGGGGCTTGGGGGGGGGGATTGTGGGGACTGCAGGGCTCCTGGGAGGGGGGCAGGAGCTATGTCCTGCCTGGCTGCGGCACCCAGAGTCGGCTGCGAGCCAGAGAGGCTGGGGCAGAGCCGCAGGAGTCACCTGGGAGGGGGACTGCGGGGCTGGGGGGGAAGCCTGTGGGGCTCTGGGGAGGGACTGCAGGGCTGGAGGGAAGCTTGTGGGACTCTAGGGGGGACCGCGGGGCTCAAGGGAAGTCTGTGGAGCACTGGGGAGGGACTGCGGGGCTCCGGGGGGGGGGACACCATGGGGGGCCGTCTCGCTGTCCCTCGCTGGTGACCCGCAGCGGGGACCGAGCCGCCCCGCACAACCTGGGGCTGGGCGGCAGCTACAGCCCAGCCGCAGGCCGGGGAGCCCCTCGCAGGGGCCGGGTTTAGCCCCCGCTGCGGGAGGCGGAGGGGACCCAGCTCACCTCGGCCGCGCTCCCCAACCACCCGCGGGCCCGGGACGGGCCGCAGCCCCCCCGGGCTCCGCCAGCGCCGCTCCGCGGGCCTTAAAAGAGCGCTGGGGAGAGGGGCCGTGGGGGGAACCCGCACCCAGCCCAGGCCGCCGGTAGCCGGGGCCGGAGGGAGCTCAGTCCAACCCGGCCCACACGCCGCGTCCCGGCGGCGCCAGCAGCCGCTTCCGACCGCGGTCACATGATCGGGAGGGCGGCACTTCCGGCGCGCCAGCCAATGAGCGCTCAGCCCGCTGCCCTCGCGGTCATCTCGCTGTGACCTTCGCCCTTTGGCCCCGGGCGGTGACCCGCCAAGATGGCGCTGTCCAGGGCCGGCTGCTGCCGGGTGTTATGGCGCCTCGGGCCCGGGCCTGGCCCCGCCGCCGGCTTCAGCCGCGCCCGGCGGCCGCTGGAGCTGCCCCTCCCGCCACGGTGGGCGCCGAGGTGAGCGGGGAGTGACCCCTCAGCCCGGCGCCGGCCACCGCCCTCCGCTCTGGGCCCCCCGCCATAGCCCCGCCCCCCCCGCCCCCACATACTGGCCCTGTCCTTCCCTGTGCGCCCCCCGGGACCCACCATAGCCCCCCCCCCCGGCCCCATTGTCCCCCGATCCTCCCCTATTCCCCCGCGCCCCCCCCGCCAGTTGTTTACGGTGGTGTCGTTCCCTGCCCCCGCTCCCCTGAGCTCCCCAGCACCGGCCGTGCCCCTCCCCCCGCGTCTGTGCCACTTTGACCCCCCCCAGTAACAAGCACGGCCCCCCCCAGAACGGGGAGACCCCTCCCAGCCCCTGTGCAGCTCTTCTGTGCGGCCTGGCCAGCACCCTGTGCACCCCCATATCCCCCTGTGTTAACCCCCAGCCCCCGTGTTACCCCCCAGCTCCTGTGCAGCCCCGAGCCCCCCATGTTACCCCCATCTGCCCATGCAGCCCCCTGACCCCCCCCATATTGCCCCCCAGCCCTCCTGCTGTCTCCTTTATTAGCGCCCCAGCCCCTGTGCAGCCCCCTGAGCCCCCTGTGTTACACCCCCAGCCCCCCTGCACCCGCCAGCCCTTGTGCAGCCCCCCGAGCCCCCTGTATTGCCCCTCAGGTCCTCCTGCAGCCCCCTGTATTAGCCCCCCTGCACCCCCCAGCCCCTGCGCAGCCCCCTGTGTTACTCCCCCATCCACCCATGCAGCCCTCCAGGCTCCCCATATTACCCCCCCAGGCCCCCTGCACCCTCAACCCCCTGTGCACCCCTCTGTATTGCCCCCAGCCCCAGCCATGGCTCTGAACCTGCATTTACCAGCTGGCTGGGGGGGACCCACATTGTCCTGGGGGCTCCAGGACCACCCCCAACCCATCATTCCACCACCTTAGGGGTGACCTTAGGGCCACCCCTGGCTTTTCTCAGAGCCTCTTTCACAAAGCACTGACAGAAAAAACCTGCGGGGGTGGGGGGGAGGTGATTCGCTGCAGGTCCCTCGTGTACCGCCTGTCCACAAAAGCTGGCTCCCGGTCCATCCTCAACACCCTGGCATCGAAAGCAAAGCTGGTCAGCGGGAGGTACGAGAGGTTCTTGGAAAGGACCTTCCCCCGTTTCTACGTGCTGTACACGACGTTCACGAAAGGTGGGTCCTGGCAGGGGACACACACACACGTTTCTCCTTCTGCAGGGGAGAGTGGAGCAGTTGGAAGCGTTGCCTGTTCCCTTCCCGGCGCTAAAAACGGCATCGCTGGAAGGATTTGGGGAACGGGGACCTGAAGGTGCTCTCTGTTTTGACAGGAATCCAAGCGCTTTTCCTGGAAGTAAAAGAAATCAGAAAAATCAAATCAAAAATGTCCCATCAGAGACTGAGCGTTCAGCAGCTTCCCTACCGGGAGATGGAGAGGCTGCGGCAGGTACGGCACAGCATGGTGCGGCGCTCAGGGCACCTGCCGGTGCTGCGACGCCCGGCTCTGCCTCCCTGCTGCTGCGGGGGGGCGTTTCTCCCCCCCCAAAAAAGAGTTCTGAGTTCGTGGGTAGAGTTGGAGCAGCCGATTCCCTTGGGGGGGCTGCGTTCTCTGCCAAAACCGCGGCATTTGGAAGCTGGGAGCGGAGCTGGGGCTGTGAATTTTGAGGGGATTTCAAGATTTTGGCATCGGGTCCTGATTCTCTTTTCTAATTTCGGAGGCAGTTCCGCAGGGATGTGATCAAGGCCATTCCCATCGGAATTATTGCCATCCCGCCCTTCGCCAACTTCTTGGTCATCGTCCTGATGTGAGTACCGGTGTGGCGGTGACTGCCGGCCCTGATCTTTGGGCTCTTTGATAACTTGTATTTCATGGAACTGAGGTTTGCAGGGGTTGTTTTAGTGTTATAAATCCAGCCGGAGCGTCCCCTTCTCTTGCTCCGCCTCTTGCTGTAATGAAAAATACCCGTAGCCTGACGAGCTGGGTGATTATTTCGCAACAGCGGCTGCTGCGTGCCAGCGGCCCGCCCGGCTGCTTCTTTCTGAGGTGGAGGAATGATCCCCGGCACGCAGGGAGCAGCCCTGCGCCTGCTTGGCCGGAGCAGCCTCACCCAGATCCCTCCCAGCTGTCTCCTTAGTCCTTCCAACGCCCCCCACCCCCTCAGCTGTCTTTATGCCAGAGCTAAACCCCGACCAAATCCCTTTTTTCCCCATTCTGCCTCCTGGGGTTTGTGTCCTGGGGGGGGGGTGAGGGCCCCGCTGCGTGGGACGGCGCAGGGCAGAGCTCTCCGTGTCGGGTTGATCCTCGGAGAAGCCCCAGCCGGGCGCAGCAGCGATGGGGTGGCCCAAATGCTCCTTCCCGAGCTCACCACCGCCTTCGGAGGAGCAAATCTCCTTCCACTGCCAGGTCACCCGCTTAGGGAGAGGCTGTGGCTCTTGTTTACCTCCTGGGAGCCAATTGATTCACTCTTGACACGGTTTCGGACGGCGTTCTCCCGGAGAAACCAGCTGTTGGTGGCTTGGCTGGGTTAAAAACCGGCTGAAGGGCCAGGCCCGAGGAGTGGTGGGGGATTGGGGTCATGTCCTGCTGGCAGCTGGGCTGGGTGCTGCGCCCCGGGGCTGGGTGCTGCGCCCCGGGGCTGGGTGCTGTGCCCCGGGGCTCTGTGCTGCACCCTGGGGCTGGGTGCTGCGCTCCGGGGCTGGGTGCTGCGCCCCGGGGCTGGGTGCTGTGCCCCGGGGCTCTGTGCTGCACCCCAGGGCTGGGTGCTGCGCCCCGGGGCTGGGTGCTGCGCTCCAGGGCTGGGTGCTGCGCTCCGGGGCTGAGTGCTGCACCCCGGGGCTGAGTGCTGCACCCCGGGGCTGGGTGCTGTGCCTCGGGGCTGGGTGCTGTGCCCCGGGGCTGAGTGCTGCGCCCCGGGGCTGGGTGCTGTGCCTCGGGGCTGGGTGCTGTGCCCCGGGGCTGAGTGCTGCGCCCCGGGGCTGGGTGCTGTGCCCCGGGGCTCTGTGCTGCACCCCGGGGCTGGGTGCTGCGCCCCGGGGCTGGGTGCTGCGCTCCAGGGCTGGGTGCTGCGCTCCGGGGCTGAGTGCTGCACCCCGGGGCTGGGTGCTGTGCCTCGGGGCTGGGTGCTGTGCCTCGGGGCTGGGTGCTGTGCCCCGGGGCTGAGTGCTGCGCCCCGGGGCTGAGTGCTGCACCCCGGGGCTGGGTGCTGTGCCTCGGGGCTGGGTGCTGCGCCCCGGGGCTGGGTGCTGTGCCTCGGGGCTGGGTGCTGCGCCCCGGGGCTGGGTGCTGTGCCCGGGGGCTGGGTGCTGTGCCCAAGAGTTTTGGGCCCCTGAGGTGTCAGGGCTGGGGCTCGAGGCTGGAGGGGGCAGCAGAGGGAGCTGGGGGGGTTCCCCTGGGGGGGGGGCTCGGGGGGGCTGATGGCTTCCCCAGCTGCCTGGGGGGGTGGGGTGGCCGGGGGGGGTCGGTCTCCTGCGTAACAAGTGATAGAGTAAGAGGAGACAGCCTCAGGTTGTGCCGGGGGGTTGGGTCGGGTATTAGGAACATTTTTTATGGAAAACTGGGAACGATTCCTGCCCCAGAAGGGCCGTCAGGCGCTGGCACCGGCTGCCCGCAGCCGTGGCGTCGTCCCCGTCCCCGCGGGTGTTGCAAGGACACGTGGCCGTGGGTGGGTGGTGGCCTCGGCGGCGCTGGGGTGACGCCTGGGCTCGGTGACCTTAAAGGTCTTTTCCAACCTCCGTGATTCCGTCATTCCTGAGCTCACACCTTGGGAGGCGTCAAATTCCACGGCCCCGGGGGGGTGAGCGGCCCCGGCGGCGTTGCTCGCGGCGCTTCCCGGCAGCACGAAATCCCGTTTCCCTGCCCCGAGCCTGTGGGTTTTTCCTCCCCGAATCCCTTTTCCCCTCTTCCCTCCCAGGTATTTCTTCCCGCGCCAGCTCCTGATCCGCTACTTTTGGACCCCGCGCCAGCAGGTCGAGTTCCTGGACGCCTACGACGCCGTCCGGCGCGGCTCGTACCCGCACGTGCTGACCAGTTTAGCCCTGGCGGCACGTTCCCTGCCGGAGCCGCAGCTACGGGAAGGCCTGCAGGAGCTCTGCGCCGAGGTATGCCAGCACCCATCCTGCCCTCGCTGCTGCCGAGTGCCCGCGGGAGGTGCTGGCAACGCTCCCCACGGTTCTTCCAGGTGCAGCGAGGCCACCAGCCGCGTGTGGCCCAGCTTTACGCCCTGAGAAGTTTGTTTGCGGGGTCTCCGCTGGCTCTGAGCAAGCTCCGCGTGTCCCACGTGGTGAGTGCGGCTCTTCTCCTTCCTGCCGCGGCCCGAGGTGCTCAGCCGCGCCCCGGGCAGGGTGCTGAGCCCTAAATCCCTCCAGTTGTGGCTGCAAAGCTGGATGTGAACCGGCCACGCGCGCTCACGGCCCATGATGCCGCCCCCGTGCCCTGGGCTACGATTGGAGCGCTCCGAGGGGGGGGGAGATCTGCCCCTCTGCTGAGCGCCCCCCGCAGCGCCGCCCCCAGCGCGGCGTGGGGAGACGTGGAGCCGCTGGAGCGGGTGCTGAGGCCACAAAAATGATCCCAGGGCTGGAGCCCCTCGGCTGTGAGGGGTCAATCCGCCTGGAGGAGGCTCTGGGGGGGCCTTGGAGGGGGCTCAGGGGGCAGATGGGGACAGGTGGGGGCAGATGGGGACAGGTGGGGACAGACTTTTCCGTAGGGGCTGCAGCACTGGGACGAGGCGCTGGTTCTGAGCCAGCAGAGGGGGGATTCCGGCTGGGCACGAGGAAGGGGTGTTCTCCGAGGGTGGGGAGGGTGGCTGCCCCGACCCTGGGGACGTCCAAGGTCAAGCAGGAGGTCAAGGTCAGGTGGGACGGGGGGGGGTTTAGCTGTGAAGGTCCCATCCCACCCGCCCCCAGCCCCGATCCCATGAAAACAGCCCCGGGATGAGGCTGTTGGCAGCTCCCTGGTTCAGTGGGAGCATCGGCCGCGCCTGGGCTGGCCCCGCACACCCGGGACACCCGCGCCCGGCTCCGCTCCTTGGGGCCGGCGGCGTGGCTGGGTGTGACACCGGGAGCAGCCCGGGCAGGAAAATCAGCCAGATAATTAAAGGGGAAGAAAATCCAGGGCATGCCTGGAATAGGAGATGCTTTGTCTGATTTCGGTTGCGCCTGAGTAGGTCAGACACCCGTTTGCGGAGGGGTTTGACGTCCCCGCTGCTGACCCTGCCCTTCTTTCCAGAAAGCCCTGAGCCAGGTCCTGTTCCTGACCCCTCACTTGCCGGCCTTTTTCCTGAGGCATCGCCTGCGGAGCCACGTCCTGGAGATCCGGCACCTGGACCGTGCCATGCTGCGCCTGGGCGTGGGGCAGCTGTCCGAGGAGGAGCTGAGAGCGGTGAGATGCCTCCTGCAGCCGCGCTGCCTCGGCCGGGTGCTCCCTGGGTGCTCCCCGAGCTGCACCGGGGCACGGCACGGTCCTCCCGACCCACCGTGCGGCAGCTCAGCGCCCTTTTCCTCCGGGAAGGTGTTTCCAGAGCCCGTTTTCCCTGTGGGGACCACGCCGGGGCACGGATCGCCGTTGCTGGTCTCCTTTTCACACCGAGGAAGGGTCACGGCACGATCCCCGGTGTTTTGTGTCACCTGGAGTCCCTGACAGCGTCTGCATTTTTTTTCCCCTCTCCCTGCTCTGCAGGCTTGTTACCTCCGTGGCTTGAACTCCACGCATCTCGGCGTGCCAGAGTGCAGAGCGTGGCTGGAGCAGTGGCTGGGGCTCTCCTGCAAGCTGCAAGGTGACGGTGGCCAGGGGTGGCTCCAGGGAGGGGACCCGGGAGCCTCTGGAGTTTCTCTGGGCACAGGGAGCGGTGGTTCTGGGGAAATTTGGGATAAACGGTGGGTTTATCCCCCTCTGGGCTGCCCCATCCACCTCGGGGGGCCTGGGAGGATGTGGCGGAGCAGGGTGGCTCTCTCCAGAGCCGTGTGTGTCCCTGTGGGATGCCCACGGGGGACAGCCTGTCCCTGGGTGTCCCCATCCTGCAGAGACCTTGTGGGGGCAGGTTCCAGCCCCACAGCAGCACCGAGGGAAGCAAACTGGGAGCAGGAGGGAAACGGGGGATGCAGAGCAGAGCCACAAGGTCTGGGGCGAGGGGCCGGGGGGCGAGGGGGAGCCCCGGAGCGGCTGGGCTGCGCCAGCGCTGCTCTGATCCCACTCTCCCATTTTTTTTCCCCAGCTTCTGAAGCTTCCCTGCTGGCGAACAGCATGGTCCTGCTGTCCCTCAACTACGTCAGGGCCAAGGAGTGACGGCGGAGCCGCCGGCTGCGCACCCTCACCCCTGGCATCGTGCGCCGACTTAGCGACTCCCAGCCTGGTGCTGCAAAAAAAAAACCCCCGAAACCCACCTTGCGGTGCCGTGAAACCACAGCCCCGAGCCAGCCGGGGGTCCCAGCGCTGCGAGTCCCCCCCTCCCGCGTGGGGGTTTGTGCCGCTGCCGGCTCTTCCCTTCCCCTCGTCCGTGGGAGCGGGGCTGAGCCCTGTCCCTGCCGTCCCTCGGCGGTGGCTTTGCTGTTACGGCTCTTAAACCGCGTCACCTTCACTGGGGGGGGGGACGCAGCGAGCATCCCCCCCCTCCCTGCGGATGCTTCTTGTAGTATCCCTGTAGTAGTGGGCTCCCTTCAGCTTGGGTTTTGCCGCTCCGGAGGGTTTGTCGTTCCGTTACGCCCCTGAACAGTCTGAAATAGAAACAAAACTCCCCGAGGGGGTGAGCGAAGACCCCAAATCCCCGTGTGACGGTACCGGGACCCTCGGAGACGGTTCCCGTCCCTTTATCCGGCTGCGGCTGCCTCCTGGAGCATCCCCGGGGCTGGAAACGCCGCTGCCGACACGAAACGGGTTGGAAAGGCAGCGCTGACCCCCCCGACACCTTCGGCAGAGCCCGGGGGGCTGCGTTCGTTAAGTTCCACCTAATTAGAGCTCGGCCGGGGGCTCAACCCGTGTCTCACCTCACCCCGTCACTGCATGAGAGATACGTGGCTGCTGAGTGGATTTAAACCAACTTTTCGGTGTTTTATTAAAGACAAAACCCCAGCGAGTGGCTCCAGCGTCTCTCTGAGGCTCGTCCCGCGCCAGGGACGACGCCGTGTCCCACCACCGGCTCCTCGCCCGCGGACGGTGTGTGTATCACCGGGAATTTTTCCCTTTTTAAGCATTACTCAGGTATAAAAAGGGGTTGGAATCACCCACTCTGCGCTCCACTCTCAGAGAAGAACCGCCTTCCCCTACCCCCCCCCGGCTATTTTTACAGGAATTTGAGACCCCCCCCAAGAGGAATGCCCTAGGGTGGGTTTCACCCCCTTTAAACCCCAAACTCACCGTGCAAGGTTGAGCATTTCTTTTATTTTTACACTTAAATATTCTCTTTAAATACAGCATTATCACCATGAAAAGAACAGAAAAGGCTGGGGGGGGGGGGGGGCGGGGAAAAAAAAAATACTGGGAGGACAAGCTTTGGATTCACACTGGAAAATGAAAAAGCCACCTTCGTGTGAGCCGGGGGGTTTGGGGGTCGCGGAGTCGCTGTTTAAATAGGACGAGGAGCCGGGGGCCGCCGGGATTTCGGCGACGTGCCGGTGCCACGGCTCCCGGTAGCACCAGAGAGAGGAGATGGGCTGGTTGGTTTCTGACACGGGGATGAATCCAGCAGGAACCAGCATTAGTGTCCGTGAGTACGTTTAAACCGACCAAGAAAACAAAAAAAAAAAAAAAAAAAAAAAAAGGGAAAAAAGAAAAAAAAAGGCAGAAACGCGCTTTCATTGCACTACTAACAGCATAGTTCTCTTTGTAAAAATAGAATAAATCCTGCGAGTTCTTTGCTTCTGGGGAAAGCGCCCACCCTGACCAGCGTCCGAGGATTCATTCTGTCGGCTGAGGAGCTCGGAGCAGGTCCCAGGGAGCGCCGAGTCCGTTGGGAATCCCCCCCCAAAAAAAAAAAAAAAAAAAAGGGGGGGGGGTGGGAGGGAAGGAAAGAAAGAAAGTGTCACCGTCCGCTCCGGTTTGGCAGCTCCGTGTCCTGCAGCAGCTGAAAAAAGCCCCCATGGCTGAGGGGGGCGGGGGGCAGCTCCTGGCTGGGAGGGGATGCGGGGATGCGGGGATGCGATGCGGGGATGCGGGGGTCCACGAGCGATAAGGCTTCGTTCCTCCCCGTCCAGCCCTTGTGTGCGGCCGGTGACCTGCACCAACGCCCCCCCCCCCGGTTGGGAAACCAGCCCCTTCCCCCCGGCTCCGGCCTGGAGGAGGGGATGGGGTCCCCGGGGGGGGGCTCAGTCCCGGCACAGGGGGAGGGGGTGGCCGGGCTGGAGCAGCAAAGGGGGATTCGCACCCCTCCAAACACCTTCGGCCACTGCCAGAAGAGCCTTAAACCGCAACGACCCCCCCCCCCAATAATTTGACCATCTCACCAGATCACAGCTCCCCCCCCCCAAAAAAAAAAAACCCCTCCCTGCCCCCCAGCCGGGCCGTTTCCCTCGGGAGCCGCGTCCCAGGGTGGTTTTCCAAGGAGAAACTGCGTCAACCCTCCAGCAGAGGCGGCTTGTGGGGCAAGGGGGGGGTCCTCGTGCCTCCCCCCCCCGGCAATTCCCTCCTTAAAAAGCCCAGATGGGCTCGCCCAGAGCCTGGTAAATGGGGGACGGAGGGGAGACGCCCCCTCCCCCAGCCCCCCATGACCTAGCACAGAGACCCTCAATGGGGCCAGTTTCTGCCGGAGGCAAAGGGGGGGCCCTGGGGGCTGGGGGGGTGCGCGGGGCAGGGGGGGAGGGGATCGAAAGTGCTTTTACCACCTGGCCAGAGGCTTTGAGGGTTCCTCAGGGCGAGCGCGGAGCACGGGACGGGCAGATGGACACGGATCTCGTGCTGCCGCTGCCAAGGGCTCCCACTCCCCAAATCCGGGGGGTTCAGCCCCCTCCCCTCCAATTCTCCCGGAGCGTTTGCTGCGGGCTCGTCTCTCACGTGCGGTCGGAGCCTCCTCGCTGGCTCCGGGCCCTTCCCGATCCATCCTGGGAAGGGGCAGCATCCCCGGCACTCGGTTGTGACACAGCCTGGGAAACATTCATTAAAGGAAGGAAAAAAAAACAAAACAAAAAACCCAACCAACCAACCAACCAAAAAAAGGAAAAAAAATATTTTTTTCCTTAAAAACCAAAAAGGACAGCCTGGTCCGCGGTGGGGGATGCTCCGGGGATGGAGAGCGGGCAGGAGCTGCCGTGGGAAGCGGGAGGCTCCAGGTCAGGCGTGTCCCATCGGCCAAACCGGGAGAAGGCTCCGGGCTCCCGGCGCGGCGACGCCGTCTAAAATCTTCTGTACAACGCAGCTCCCGCTCCCCGCGATGCTGCCGGTCCATAAAATATCATTGTCAATAAATAAATGAGCTCCGAGGGGGGGAGGGGGCCGCTCACACGGGCAGGACGGGCCCCAGCGGGGGCTCCTCGGCGGGGGGCGGCTCGTGCGCCCGCTCCGGCACCGGGGGGGACGGGGAGGGGGCGCGGCGGGGAGCGGGCGCATCCTCTGGGGACGACGGAGGATTTTTGGCTGCTTCCCCCTGGGTGGCGGCGGCTCGGCTGCAAGTCACGGGGGGGCCGGGGGGGCCGCCCAGGTCCTTGTCGCCGGGGCAGGGGGCCGGTGCCGGCGGCTCCGCCGCGCTGCTCTCGCCCTTGGCGCCCAGCGCCGGCCGCTGCTCCACCTGGTAGTAGACCACGGGGCCATCGTTCAAGTAGGGCTGGTTGCCCACCGGCGAGGCCGCCTGCTCCGGGCCGTCGGCGAAGCAGAGGACGGACGAGCCTGGAGGCAACTGGGCTTGGATGAGGATGGGGGCGGCCAGAGCCGGGCACAACCCCTCCGGCACGGCCAGCGGCTCCTCCAGGATGCAAACGCCCAAGCTCTCCACGCCGGAGCCGTTGCTGGAATCTTCCTCAGCCTTCAGCCTCTCCAGCTCCTCCGCTGTTTGCAGGTGCATGACGGCCGTCTCGTTCTCCGCCATGAATTCCTGGAAGTCCTGCGTTTCGGCCGGCTGCGGCCCCAGCCAGTCGCCAGCGGAGCCGGGAGCAGCCGCGGCGGCCGCATCCTCCTCCGGCGCCGGTGGCCGCCCGCCCTGGCGCTTGTTCTCCAGCTCCAGCTTCATGATGGTGTGGAGGTAGTGAGTCCGCACCCGGATGGGATTGAATTCGATCCGACCGGCCATGTTACCGCAACCGTCCCGGGAGCAGCCGCAGGGGAAGGACATGCGATCCACCTGGCAGGGAGACGGAGACGTGGCAGCTCCAGGATCCCACAGGATCCCTCCCCAAGGCCTAAAACCCACCCTGGTGCTGCCTGACATAGGGGAGATCCCAGAGGATCCCTCCCCAGAGCCTAAAACCCGCCCTGGTGCCTCCTGATGTCCGGAAGATCCCAGAGGATCCCTCCCCAGAGCCTAAAACCCACCCTGGTGCTGCCTGACATTGGGGAGATCCCAGAGGATCCCTCCCCACAGCCTAAAACCCTCCCTGGTGCCACCGGACATTGGGGAGATCCCAGAAGATCCCTCCCCACAGCCTAAAACCCGCCCTGGTGCCGCCTGATGTCCGGAAGATCCCAGAGGATCCCTCCCCAGAGCCTAAAATCCATTCTGGTGCTGCCTGACATTGGGGAGATCCCAGAGGATCCCTCCCCAGAGCCTAAAACCCGCCCTGGTGCCACCTGACATTGGGGAGATCCCAGAGGATCCCTCCCCACAGCCTAAAACCCGCCCTGGTGCCGCCTGACATTGGGGAGATCCCAGAGGATCCCTCCCCACAGCCTAAAACCTGCCCTGGTGCCACCTGACATTGGGGAGATCCCAGAAGATCCCTCCCCAGAGCCTAAAACCCGCCCTGGTGCCACCTGACATTGGGGAGATCCCAGAGGATCCCTCCCCAGAGCCTAAAACCCGCCCTGGTGCCACATGACATTGGGGAGATCCCAGAGGATCCCTCCCCACAGCCTAAACCCCACCCTGGTGCCGCCTGATGTCCGGAAGATCCCAGAAGATCCCTCCCCAGAGCCTAAAATCCATTCTGGTGCTGCCTGACATTGGGGAGATCCCAGAGGATCCCTCCCCAGAGCCTAAAACCCGCCCTGGTGCCACCTGACATTGGGGAGATCCCAGAGGATCCCTCCTCACAGCCTAAAACCCACCCTGGTGCCGCCTGATGTCCGGAAGATCCCAGAGGATCCCTCCCCAGAGCCTAAAATCCATTCTGGTGCTGCCTGACATTGGGGAGATCCCAGAGGATCCCTCCCCAGAGCCTAAAACCCGCCCTGGTGCCACCTGACATTGGGGAGATCCCAGAAGATCCCTCCCCACAGCCTAAAACCCGCCCTGGTGCCGCCTGATGTCCGGAAGATCCCAGAGGATCCCTCCCCAGAGCCTAAAACCCACCCTGGTGCTGCCTGACATTGGGGAGATCCCAGAGGATCCCTCCCCACAGCCTAAAACCCTCCCTGGTGCCACCGGACATTGGGGAGATCCCAGAAGATCCCTCCCCACAGCCTAAAACCCGCCCTGGTGCCGCCTGATGTCCGGAAGATCCCAGAGGATCCCTCCCCAGAGCCTAAAATCCATTCTGGTGCTGCCTGACATTGGGGAGATCCCAGAGGATCCCTCCCCAGAGCCTAAAACCCGCCCTGGTGCCACCTGACATTGGGGAGATCCCAGAGGATCCCTCCCCACAGCCTAAAACCCGCCCTGGTGCCACATGACATTGGGGAGATCCCAGAGGATCCCTCCCCACAGCCTAAACCCCACCCTGGTGCCGCCTGATGTCCGGAAGATCCCAGAAGATCCCTCCCCAGAGCCTAAAATCCATTCTGGTGCTGCCTGACATTGGGGAGATCCCAGAGGATCCCTCCCCAGAGCCTAAAACCCGCCCTGGTGCCACATGACATTGGGGAGATCCCAGAGGATCCCTCCCCACAGCCTAAAACCCGCCCTGGTGCCGCCTGATGTCCGGAAGATCCCAGAGGATCCCTCCCCAAGGCCTAAAATCCATTCTGGTGCTGCCTGACATTGGGGAGATCCCAGAGGATCCCTCCCCAGAGCCTAAAATCCATTCTGGTGCCGCCTGACATTGGGGAGATCCCAGAGGATCCCTCCCCACAGCCTAAAACCCGCCCTGGTGCCTCCTGATGTCCGGAAGATCCCAGAGGATCCCTCCCCAGAGCCTAAAACCCACCCTGGTGCTGCCTGACATTGGGGAGATCCCAGAGGATCCCTCCCCACAGCCTAAAACCCTCCCTGGTGCCACCGGACATTGGGGAGATCCCAGAAGATCCCTCCCCACAGCCTAAAACCCGCCCTGGTGCCGCCTGATGTCCGGAAGATCCCAGAGGATCCCTCCCCAGAGCCTAAAATCCATTCTGGTGCTGCCTGACATTGGGGAGATCCCAGAGGATCCCTCCCCAGAGCCTAAAACCCGCCCTGGTGCCACCTGACATTGGGGAGATCCCAGAGGATCCCTCCCCACAGCCTAAAACCCGCCCTGGTGCCGCCTGACATTGGGGAGATCCCAGAGGATCCCTCCCCACAGCCTAAAACCTGCCCTGGTGCCACCTGACATTGGGGAGATCCCAGAAGATCCCTCCCCAGAGCCTAAAACCCGCCCTGGTGCCACCTGACATTGGGGAGATCCCAGAGGATCCCTCCCCAGAGCCTAAAACCCGCCCTGGTGCCACATGACATTGGGGAGATCCCAGAGGATCCCTCCCCACAGCCTAAACCCCACCCTGGTGCCGCCTGATGTCCGGAAGATCCCAGAAGATCCCTCCCCAGAGCCTAAAATCCATTCTGGTGCTGCCTGACATTGGGGAGATCCCAGAGGATCCCTCCCCAGAGCCTAAAACCCGCCCTGGTGCCACCTGACATTGGGGAGATCCCAGAGGATCCCTCCTCACAGCCTAAAACCCACCCTGGTGCCGCCTGATGTCCGGAAGATCCCAGAGGATCCCTCCCCAGAGCCTAAAATCCATTCTGGTGCTGCCTGACATTGGGGAGATCCCAGAGGATCCCTCCCCAGAGCCTAAAACCCGCCCTGGTGCCACCTGACATTGGGGAGATCCCAGAAGATCCCTCCCCACAGCCTAAAACCCGCCCTGGTGCCGCCTGATGTCCGGAAGATCCCAGAGGATCCCTCCCCAGAGCCTAAAACCCACCCTGGTGCTGCCTGACATTGGGGAGATCCCAGAGGATCCCTCCCCACAGCCTAAAACCCTCCCTGGTGCCACCGGACATTGGGGAGATCCCAGAAGATCCCTCCCCACAGCCTAAAACCCGCCCTGGTGCCGCCTGATGTCCGGAAGATCCCAGAGGATCCCTCCCCAGAGCCTAAAATCCATTCTGGTGCTGCCTGACATTGGGGAGATCCCAGAGGATCCCTCCCCAGAGCCTAAAACCCGCCCTGGTGCCACCTGACATTGGGGAGATCCCAGAGGATCCCTCCCCACAGCCTAAAACCCGCCCTGGTGCCACATGACATTGGGGAGATCCCAGAGGATCCCTCCCCACAGCCTAAACCCCACCCTGGTGCCGCCTGATGTCCGGAAGATCCCAGAAGATCCCTCCCCAGAGCCTAAAATCCATTCTGGTGCTGCCTGACATTGGGGAGATCCCAGAGGATCCCTCCCCAGAGCCTAAAACCCGCCCTGGTGCCACATGACATTGGGGAGATCCCAGAGGATCCCTCCCCACAGCCTAAAACCCGCCCTGGTGCCGCCTGATGTCCGGAAGATCCCAGAGGATCCCTCCCCAAGGCCTAAAATCCATTCTGGTGCTGCCTGACATTGGGGAGATCCCAGAGGATCCCTCCCCAGAGCCTAAAATCCATTCTGGTGCCGCCTGACATTGGGGAGATCCCAGAGGATCCCTCCCCACAGCCTAAAACCCGCCCTGGTGCCGCCTGACATTGGGGAGATCCCAGAGGATCCCTCCCCACAGCCTAAAACCCGCCCTGGTGCCGCCTGATGTCCGGAAGATCCCAGAGGATCCCTCCCCAGAGCCTAAAATCCATTCTGGTGCTGCCTGACATTGGGGAGATCCCAGAGGATCCCTCCCCAGAGCCTAAAACCCGCCCTGGTGCCACCTGACATTGGGGAGATCCCAGAGGATCCCTCCCCACAGCCTAAAACCCGCCCTGGTGCCGCCTGATGTCCGGAAGATCCCAGAGGATCCCTCCCCAGAGCCTAAAATCCATTCTGGTGCTGCCTGACATTGGGGAGATCCCAGAGGATCCCTCCCCAGAGCCTAAAACCCGCCCTGGTGCCACCTGACATTGGGGAGATCCCAGAGGATCCCTCCCCAAGGCCTAAAACCCGCCCTGGTGCCACCTGACATTGGGGAGATCCCAGAGGATCCCTCCCCAGAGCCTAAAACCTGCCCTGGTGCCACCTGACATTGGGGAGATCCCAGAGGATCCCTCCCCAGAGCCTAAAACCCGCCCTGGTGCCGCCTGACATTGGGGAGATCCCAGAGGATCCCTCCCCAGAGCCTAAAATCCATTCTGGTGCTGCCTGACATTGGAGAGATCCCAGAGGATCCCTCCCCAGAGCCTAAAACCCTCCCTGGTGCCACCTGACATTGGGGAGATCCCACAGGATCCCTCCCCAGAGCCTAAAACCCGCCCTGGTGCCACCTGACATTGGGGAGATCCCAGAGGATCCCTCCCCACAGCCTAAAACCCGTCCTGGTGCCGCCTGATGTCCGGAAGATCCCAGAGGATCCCTCCCCAAGGCCTAAAATCCATTCTGGTGCTGCCTGACATTGGGGAGATCCCAGAGGATCCCTCCCCACAGCCTAAAACCCGCCCTGGTGCCACCTGACATTGGGGAGATCCCAGAGGATCCCTCCCCACAGCCTAAAACCCGCCCTGGTGCCGCCTGATGTCCGGAAGATCCCAGAGGATCCCTCCCCAGAGCCTAAAATCCATTCTGGTGCTGCCTGACATTGGGGAGATCCCAGAGGATCCCTCCCCAGAGCCTAAAACCCGCCCTGGTGCCACCTGACATTGGGGAGATCCCAGAGGATCCCTCCCCACAGCCTAAAACCCGCCCTGGTGCCGCCTGATGTCCGGAAGATCCCAGAGGATCCCTCCCCAGAGCCTAAAATCCATTCTGGTGCTGCCTGACATTGGGGAGATCCCAGAGGATCCCTCCCCAGAGCCTAAAACCCGCCCTGGTGCCACCTGACATTGGGGAGATCCCAGAGGATCCCTCCCCACAGCCTAAAACCCGCCCTGGTGCCGCCTGATGTCCGGAAGATCCCAGAGGATCCCTCCCCAGAGCCTAAAATCCATTCTGGTGCTGCCTGACATTGGGGAGATCCCAGAGGATCCCTCCCCAGAGCCTAAAACCCGCCCTGGTGCCACCTGACATTGGGGAGATCCCAGAGGATCCCTCCCCAAGGCCTAAAACCCGCCCTGGTGCCACCTGACATTGGGGAGATCCCAGAGGATCCCTCCCCAGAGCCTAAAACCTGCCCTGGTGCCACCTGACATTGGGGAGATCCCAGAGGATCCCTCCCCAGAGCCTAAAACCCGCCCTGGTGCCGCCTGACATTGGGGAGATCCCAGAGGATCCCTCCCCAGAGCCTAAAATCCATTCTGGTGCTGCCTGACATTGGAGAGATCCCAGAGGATCCCTCCCCAGAGCCTAAAACCCTCCCTGGTGCCACCTGACATTGGGGAGATCCCACAGGATCCCTCCCCAGAGCCTAAAACCCGCCCTGGTGCCACCTGACATTGGGGAGATCCCAGAGGATCCCTCCCCACAGCCTAAAACCCGTCCTGGTGCCGCCTGATGTCCGGAAGATCCCAGAGGATCCCTCCCCAAGGCCTAAAATCCATTCTGGTGCTGCCTGACATTGGGGAGATCCCAGAGGATCCCTCCCCACAGCCTAAAACCCGCCCTGGTGCCACCTGACATTGGGGAGATCCCAGAGGATCCCTCCCCACAGCCTAAAACCCGCGCTGGTGCCGCCTGATGTCCGGAAGATCCCAGAGGATCCCTCCCCACAGCCTAAAATCCATTCTGGTGCTGCCTGACATTGGGGAGATCCCAGAGGATCCCTCCGCAGAGCCTAAAACCCGCCCTGGTGCCACCTGACATTGGGGAGATCCCAGAAGATCCCTCCCCACAGCCTAAAACCCGCCCTGGTGCCGCCTGATGTTCGGAAGATCCCAGAGGATCCCTCCCCAAGGCCTAAAATCCATTCTGGTGCTGCCTGACATTGGGGAGATCCCAGAGGATCCCTCCCCAGAGCCTAAAACCCGCCCTGGTGCCACCTGACATTGGGGAGATCCCAGAGGATCCCTCCCCACAGCCTAAAACCCGCCCTGGTGCCGCCTGATGTCCGGAAGATCCCAGAGGATCCCTCCCCAGAGCCTAAAATCCATTCTGGTGCTGCCTGACATTGGGGAGATCCCAGAGGATCCCTCCCCAGAGCCTAAAACCCGCCCTGGTGCCACCTGACATTGGGGAGATCCCAGAGGATCCCTCCCCACAGCCTAAAACCCGCCCTGGTGCCACCTGACATTGGGGAGATCCCAGAGGATCCCTCCCCACAGCCTAAAACCCGCCCTGGTGCCACCTGACATTGGGGAGATCCCAGAGGATCCCTCCCCACAGCCTAAAACCCGCCCTGGTGCCACATGACATTGGGGAGATCCCAGAGGATCCCTCCCCACAGCCTAAACCCCACCCTGGTGCCGCCTGATGTCCGGAAGATCCCAGAAGATCCCTCCCCAGAGCCTAAAATCCATTCTGGTGCTGCCTGACATTGGGGAGATCCCAGAGGATCCCTCCCCAGAGCCTAAAACCCGCCCTGGTGCCACATGACATTGGGGAGATCCCAGAGGATCCCTCCCCACAGCCTAAAACCCGCCCTGGTGCCGCCTGATGTCCGGAAGATCCCAGAGGATCCCTCCCCAAGGCCTAAAATCCATTCTGGTGCTGCCTGACATTGGGGAGATCCCAGAGGATCCCTCCCCAGAGCCTAAAATCCATTCTGGTGCCGCCTGACATTGGGGAGATCCCAGAGGATCCCTCCCCACAGCCTAAAACCCGCCCTGGTGCCGCCTGACATTGGGGAGATCCCAGAGGATCCCTCCCCACAGCCTAAAACCCGCCCTGGTGCCGCCTGATGTCCGGAAGATCCCAGAGGATCCCTCCCCAGAGCCTAAAATCCATTCTGGTGCTGCCTGACATTGGGGAGATCCCAGAGGATCCCTCCCCAGAGCCTAAAACCCGCCCTGGTGCCACCTGACATTGGGGAGATCCCAGAGGATCCCTCCCCAGAGCCTAAAACCCGCCCTGGTGCCACATGACATTGGGGAGATCCCAGAGGATCCCTCCCCACAGCCTAAAACCCGCCCTGGTGCCGCCTGATGTCCGGAAGATCCCAGAGGATCCCTCCCCAGAGCCTAAAATCCATTCTGGTGCTGCCTGACATTGGGGAGATCCCAGAGGATCCCTCCCCAGAGCCTAAAACCCGCCCTGGTGCCGCCTGACATTGGGGAGATCCCAGAGGATCCCTCCCCAGAGCCTAAAATCCATTCTGGTGCTGCCTGACATTGGGGAGATCCCAGAGGATCCCTCCCCAGAGCCTAA
The DNA here is from genome assembly GCF_963210335.1 of Falco punctatus. NCBI lineage: Eukaryota > Metazoa > Chordata > Aves > Falconiformes > Falconidae > Falco > Falco punctatus. The sequence continues at coordinate 4,743,542 of NC_137598.1, forward strand.
AACCCGCCCTGGTGCCACCTGACATTGGGGAGATCCCAGAGGATCCCTCCCCACAGCCTAAAACCCGCCCTGGTGCCGCCTGATGTCCGGAAGATCCAAGAGGATCCCTCCCCAGAGCCTAAAATCCATTCTGGTGCTGCCTGACATTGGGGAGATCCCAGAGGATCCCTCCCCAGAGCCTAAAACCCGCCCTGGTGCCACCTGACATTGGGGAGATCCCAGAGGATCCCTCCCCACAGCCTAAAACCCGCCCTGGTGCCGCCTGATGTCCGGAAGATCCCAGAGGATCCCTCCCCAGAGCCTAAAACCCGCCCTGGTGCCGCCTGACATTGGGGAGATCCCAGAGGATCCCTCCCCAGAGCCTAAAATCCATTCTGGTGCTGCCTGACATTGGAGAGATCCCAGAGGATCCCTCCCCAGAGCCTAAAACCTGCCCTGGTGCCACCTGACATTGGGGAGATCCCAGAGGATCCCTCCCCACAGCCTAAAACCCGCCCTGGTGCCACATGACATTGGGGAGATCCCAGAGGATCCCTCCCCACAGCCTAAACCCCACCCTGGTGCCGCCTGATGTCCGGAAGATCCCAGAAGATCCCTCCCCAGAGCCTAAAATCCATTCTGGTGCTGCCTGACATTGGGGAGATCCCAGAGGATCCCTCCCCACAGCCTAAAACCCGCCCTGGTGCCGCCTGACATTGGGGAGATCCCAGAGGATCCCTCCCCAGAGCCTAAAATCCATTCTGGTGCTGCCTGACATTGGAGAGATCCCAGAGGATCCCTCCCCAGAGCCTAAAACCCGCCCTGGTGCCACCTGACATTGGGGAGATCCCAGAGGATCCCTCCCCAGAGCCTAAAACCCGCCCTGGTGCCACCTGACATTGGGGAGATCCCAGAAGATCCCTCCCCACAGCCTAAAACCCGCCCTGGTGCCGCCTGATGTCCGGAAGATCCCAGAGGATCCCTCCCCAAGGCCTAAAATCCATTCTGGTGCTGCCTGACATTGGGGAGATCCCAGAGGATCCCTCCCCAGAGCCTAAAACCCGCCCTGGTGCTGCCTGACATTGGGGAGATCCCAGAGGATCCCTCCCCACAGCCTAAAACCCGCCCTGGTGCCGCCTGATGTCCGGAAGATCCCAGAGGATCCCTCCCCAGAGCCTAAAATCCATTCTGGTGCTGCCTGACATTGGGGAGATCCCAGAGGATCCCTCCCCAGAGCCTAAAACCCGCCCTGGTGCCGCCTGACATTGGGGAGATCCCAGAGGATCCCTCCCCACAGCCTAAAACCTTCCCTGGTGCCACCTGACATTGGGGAGATCCCAGAGGATCCCTCCCCAGAGCCTAAAACCCGCCCTGGTGCCGCCTGACATTGGGGAGATCCCAGAGGATCCCTCCCCAGAGCCTAAAATCCATTCTGGTGCTGCCTGACATTGGGGAGATCCCAGAGGATCCCTCCCCAGAGCCTAAAACCCGCCCTGGTGCCACCTGACATTGGGGAGATCCCAGAGGATCCCTCCCCACAGCCTAAAACCCGCCCTGGTGCCGCCTGATGTCCGGAAGATCCAAGAGGATCCCTCCCCAGAGCCTAAAATCCATTCTGGTGCTGCCTGACATTGGGGAGATCCCAGAGGATCCCTCCCCAGAGCCTAAAACCCGCCCTGGTGCCACCTGACATTGGGGAGATCCCAGAGGATCCCTCCCCACAGCCTAAAACCCGCCCTGGTGCCGCCTGATGTCCGGAAGATCCCAGAGGATCCCTCCCCAGAGCCTAAAACCCGCCCTGGTGCCGCCTGACATTGGGGAGATCCCAGAGGATCCCTCCCCAGAGCCTAAAATCCATTCTGGTGCTGCCTGACATTGGAGAGATCCCAGAGGATCCCTCCCCAGAGCCTAAAACCCTCCCTGGTGCCACCTGACATTGGGGAGATCCCAGAGGATCCCTCCCCAGAGCCTAAAACCCGCCCTGGTGCCACATGACATTGGGGAGATCCCAGAGGATCCCTCCCCAGAGCCTAAAACCCGCCCTGGTGCCACATGACATTAGGGAGATCCCAGAGGATCCCTCCCCACAGCCTAAACCCCACCCTGGTGCCGCCTGATGTCCGGAAGATCCCAGAAGATCCCTCCCCAGAGCCTAAAATCCATTCTGGTGCTGCCTGACATTGGGGAGATCCCAGAGGATCCCTCCCCAGAGCCTAAAACCCGCCCTGGTGCCACCTGACATTGGGGAGATCCCAGAGGATCCCTCCCCACAGCCTAAAACCCGCCCTGGTGCCGCCTGATGTCCGGAAGATCCCAGAGGATCCCTCCCCAGAGCCTAAAATCCATTCTGGTGCTGCCTGACATTGGGGAGATCCCAGAGGATCCCTCCGCAGAGCCTAAAACCCGCCCTGGTGCCACCTGACATTGGGGAGATCCCAGAAGATCCCTCCCCACAGCCTAAAACCCGCCCTGGTGCTGCCTGATGTCCGGAAGATCCCAGAGGATCCCTCCCCAAGGCCTAAAATCCATTCTGGTGCTGCCTGACATTGGGGAGATCCCAGAGGATCCCTCCCCAGAGCCTAAAACCCGCCCTGGTGCCACATGACATTGGGGAGATCCCAGAGGATCCCTCCCCACAGCCTAAAACCCGCCCTGGTGCCGCCTGATGTCCGGAAGATCCCAGAGGATCCCTCCCCAGAGCCTAAAATCCATTCTGGTGCTGCCTGACATTGGGGAGATCCCAGAGGATCCCTCCCCAGAGCCTAAAACCTGCCCTGGTGCCACCTGACATTGGGGAGATCCCAGAGGATCCCTCCCCACAGCCTAAAACCCGCCCTGGTGCCACATGACATTGGGGAGATCCCAGAGGATCCCTCCCCACAGCCTAAACCCCACCCTGGTGCCGCCTGATGTCCGGAAGATCCCAGAAGATCCCTCCCCAGAGCCTAAAATCCATTCTGGTGCTGCCTGACATTGGGGAGATCCCAGAGGATCCCTCCCCAGAGCCTAAAACCCGCCCTGGTGCCACCTGACATTGGGGAGATCCCAGAGGATCCCTCCCCACAGCCTAAAACCCGCCCTGGTGCCGCCTGATGTCCGGAAGATCCCAGAGGATCCCTCCCCAAGGCCTAAAATCCATTCTGGTGCTGCCTGACATTGGGGAGATCCCAGAGGATCCCTCCGCAGAGCCTAAAACCCGCCCTGGTGCCACCTGACATTGGGGAGATCCCAGAGGATCCCTCCCCACAGCCTAAAACCCGCCCTGGTGCCGCCTGACATTGGGGAGATCCCAGAGGATCCCTCCCCACAGCCTAAAACCCGCCCTGGTGCCGCCTGATGTCCGGAAGATCCCAGATGATCCCTCCCCAGAGCCTAAAATCCATTCTGGTGCTGCCTGACATTGGGGAGATCCCAGAGGATCCCTCCCCAGAGCCTAAAACCCGCCCTGGTGCCACCTGACATTGGGGAGATCCCAGAGGATCCCTCCCCACAGCCTAAAACCCGCCCTGGTGCCACCTGACATTGGGGAGATCCCAGAGGATCCCTCCCCACAGCCTAAAACCTGCCCTGGTGCCACCTGACATTGGGGAGATCCCAGAGGATCCCTCCCCAGAGCCTAAAACCCGCCCTGGTGCCGCCTGACATTGGGGAGATCCCAGAGGATCCCTCCCCAGAGCCTAAAATCCATTCTGGTGCTGCCTGACATTGGAGAGATCCCAGAGGATCCCTCCCCAGAGCCTAAAACCCTCCCTGGTGCCACCTGACATTGGGGAGATCCCAGAGGATCCCTCCCCAGAGCCTAAAACCCGCCCTGGTGCCACCTGACATTGGGGAGATCCCAGAGGATCCCTCCCCACAGCCTAAAACCCGTCCTGGTGCCGCCTGATGTCCGGAAGATCCCAGAGGATCCCTCCCCAAGGCCTAAAATCCATTCTGGTGCTGCCTGACATTGGGGAGATCCCAGAGGATCCCTCCCCAGAGCCTAAAACCCGCCCTGGTGCCACCTGACATTGGGGAGATCCCAGAGGATCCCTCCCCACAGCCTAAAACCCGCCCTGGTGCCGCCTGATGTCCGGAAGATCCCAGAGGATCCCTCCCCAGAGCCTAAAATCCATTCTGGTGCTGCCTGACATTGGGGAGATCCCAGAGGATCCCTCCCCACAGCCTAAAACCTTCCCTGGTGCCACCTGACATTGGGGAGATCCCAGAGGATCCCTCCCCAGAGCCTAAAACCCGCCCTGGTGCCGCCTGACATTGGGGAGATCCCAGAGGATCCCTCCCCAGAGCCTAAAATCCATTCTGGTGCTGCCTGACATTGGGGAGATCCCAGAGGATCCCTCCCCAGAGCCTAAAACCCGCCCTGGTGCCACCTGACATTGGGGAGATCCCAGAGGATCCCTCCCCACAGCCTAAAACCCGCCCTGGTGCCGCCTGATGTCTGGAAGATCCAAGAGGATCCCTCCCCAGAGCCTAAAATCCATTCTGGTGCTGCCTGACATTGGGGAGATCCCAGAGGATCCCTCCCCAGAGCCTAAAACCCGCCCTGGTGCCACCTGACATTGGGGAGATCCCAGAGGATCCCTCCCCACAGCCTAAAACCCGCCCTGGTGCCGCCTGATGTCCGGAAGATCCCAGAGGATCCCTCCCCAGAGCCTAAAACCCGCCCTGGTGCCGCCTGACATTGGGGAGATCCCAGAGGATCCCTCCCCAGAGCCTAAAATCCATTCTGGTGCTGCCTGACATTGGAGAGATCCCAGAGGATCCCTCCCCAGAGCCTAAAACCCGCCCTGGTGCCGCCTGATGTCCGGAAGATCCCAGAGGATCCCTCCCCAGAGCCTAAAACCCGCCCTGGTGCCGCCTGATGTCCGGAAGATCCCAGAGGATCCCTCCCCACAGCCTAAACCCCACCCTGGTGCCGCCTGATGTCCGGAAGATCCCAGAAGATCCCTCCCCAGAGCCTAAAATCCATTCTGGTGCTGCCTGACATTGGGGAGATCCCAGAGGATCCCTCCCCACAGCCTAAAACCCGCCCTGGTGCCGCCTGACATTGGGGAGATCCCAGAGGATCCCTCCCCAGAGCCTAAAATCCATTCTGGTGCTGCCTGACATTGGAGAGATCCCAGAGGATCCCTCCCCAGAGCCTAAAACCCGCCCTGGTGCCACCTGACATTGGGGAGATCCCAGAGGATCCCTCCCCAGAGCCTAAAACCCGCCCTGGTGCCACATGACATTGGGGAGATCCCAGAGGATCCCTCCCCACAGCCTAAACCCCACCCTGGTGCCGCCTGATGTCCGGAAGATCCCAGAAGATCCCTCCCCAGAGCCTAAAATCCATTCTGGTGCTGCCTGACATTGGGGAGATCCCAGAGGATCCCTCCCCAGAGCCTAAAACCCGCCCTGGTGCCGCCTGATGTCCGGAAGATCCCAGAGGATCCCTCCCCAGAGCCTAAAATCCATTCTGGTGCTGCCTGACATTGGGGAGATCCCAGAGGATCCCTCCCCAGAGCCTAAAACCCGCCCTGGTGCCACCTGACATTGGGGAGATCCCAGAGGATCCCTCCCCACAGCCTAAAACCCGCCCTGGTGCCACCTGACATTGGGGAGATCCCAGAGGATCCCTCCCCACAGCCTAAACCCCACCCTGGTGCCGCCTGATGTCCGGAAGATCCCAGAAGATCCCTCCCCAGAGCCTAAAATCCATTCTGGTGCTGCCTGACATTGGGGAGATCCCAGAGGATCCCTCCGCAGAGCCCAACCCCCGCCCTGGCGCTGCCTGACGTCGGGAATTCGGGGCTGGGGGAGGGTGTTCCCGGTGCTGCCCCCAGGCCAGGCTGGTGCTGCTGCCCGTGCTGGGGGGGCAGCCAAATGCCTGAGCGCCCAGTGCCCAGTGCCCCAGCGCCCAGCGCCCCAGTGCCCAGTGCCCCAGCGCCCAGCGCCCCAGTGCCCAGTGCCCCAGTGCCCAGTGCCCCAGTGCCCAGCGCCCCAGTGCCCAGTGCCCCAGCACCCAGCGCCCCAGTGCCCAGCACCCAGCGCCCCAGTGCCCAGCGCCCAGCGCCCCAGTGCCCAGCACCCAGCGCCCCAGTGCCCCAGCGCCCAGCGCTCCAGTGCCCAGCGCCCCAGTACCCAGCGCCCCAGTGCCCAGTGCCCAGCACCCAGTGCCCCAGCGCCCAGCACCCAGCGCCCCAGTGCCCCAGCGCCCCAGTGCCCAGCGCCCCAGTGCCCAGCGCCCCAGTGCCCCAGCGCCCCAGTGCCCAGCACCCAGTGCCCAGTGCCCCAGCGCCCAGCACCCAGTGCCCAGTGCCCCAGCGCCCCAGCGCCCAGCACCCAGCGCCCCAGTGCCCCAGCGCCCAGCACCCAGCGCCCCAGTGCCCAGCGCCCCAGTGCCCAGCGCCCCAGTACCCAGCGCCCCAGTGCCCAGTGCCCAGCACCCAGTGCCCCAGCGCCCAGCGCCCCAGTGCCCCAGCGCCCCAGTGCCCAGCGCCCCAGTGCCCAGCGCCCCAGCGCCCAGCACCCAGTGCCCAGCGCCCCAGCGCCCAGCACCCAGTGCCCAGTGCCCCAGCGCCCAGCACCCAGCGCTCAGCGCCCAGTGCCCAGCACCCAGTGCCCAGCACCCAGTGCCCCAATGCCCAACACCCAGCACCCAGTGCCCAGCACCCCAGCACTCAGCGCCCAGCGCCCAGCACCCAGTGCCCAGCACCCGATTGCCCCAGCGCCCCAGTACCCGAGCGCCCAAGTGCCCCAGCGTCACAGCACCTGATTGCCCCAGCACCCAGCACCCGATTGCCCCAGCACCCCAGCAAATGAGTGCCCCAGTGCCTGATTGCCCCAGCGCCCCATGCCAGTGCCGGGCCGAGCCGCGTTGGCCGCTGGCGTCGCCCCCCACCTCACCTGGCACTTGATGCCCGCCTGGCTGCAGGCGCAGGCCTCGGGGTCGCAGTAGAGGCGGCAGTCGCAGCCGCACTCCTCGCGGGACAGGCGGATGGCGCGCAGCTCCTGCTTCTCCTCCGCGTCGATGCGGTGGACGCCCGAGGCCCGGAGCAGCGCCCGGCGTCGCTTGGTGGGCAGCGGCTGCAGGAAGAAGTAGTCATCCACCTCCACGTTCTCCACGTCGATGTCGTCGTCCGAGACGTCCTCCAGCGTCAGCCCCGCCGCCTCCTCCGACTCCACCGTGCCGTTCTTGGTGAGCTGCGGGGCAGAGGGGCAGGGGCAGCGCCCGCCCGGGGGGATGCTGAGCCCCCGGGGTCCGTCCCTCCATCCGGCTCCCGGTCCCGCACCCACCACGGCGAGCTGAGCCCCCCCCCAGAGCCGTCGCCCCACCGTGTCCCCCCAGCCGGGCTGCGGGTGGGCTCACGGCACTTTATAGGAGAAGGGAAAGGGGAAAAAAATTAAATAATAAAAGAATTTAGGGAAGAAAATTCCTTTTCTGCGCCCCCACCCCCCCCCCCCCTCGCCAGAGCCCTGCGAGCAGGCAGATAAAAGGCAACGGCTGCTCCGAACACCAGGGTCCTGGGCGGGGGGCGGGGGGCGCAGCCCAGCATCCCCCCAGGGCAAAGGAGGTTTAAAAGCGATGGAAAAGCCAGAGCTGGATCCTGCGAGATCCCTTCAGCCTCCCTGCCCCCCTCCCCTCCCCCCCCCCAGACCCCCCAGACCCCAGCACAAACGGGGGTCCCCGACCCTACAAAAGCCGGTGCACGCGGAGGCAGCGGGCGGGGAGATCCATTAAAAAAAAATAATAATTAAAATTAAAAAATAAAGGAAATGGAGAGGCAGGACTGGAACCCCCCGGCCCGAAGGCGGCCGTGGCAGCCCCGGCGCAGCCCCCGCGGGGCATCGTGAGGGCACAGAGCCCTGGGACCCCTGGGCAGAGCCGCCGTGATCCCCAACCCCCCCGTGATCCCCACCTGCCCCCCCGTGATCCCCCCCCTCCCCCCTGTGATCCCACCTGCCCCTACATGATCCCCATCCTCCCCCTCGATCCCCCCTATATCACCCCCCCTCTCCCCCCATCATCCCCCCCCATCATCCCCCCCTCCCCCCGTCATGCCCCCCCATCGTCCCCACCTCCCCCCCGTGATCCCCACCTGCCCCCCCGTCACCCCCATCTCCCCCTGTGATGCCCATCTCCCCCCCATTATCCCCCCCTCCCCCGCCCGTGATCCCCACCTGCCCCCATGTCATCCCCCCTCCCCCCCCGATCCCCATCTCCCCCCTCGTCATCCCCCCATCATCCCCCCCCCCCCGTGATCCCCACCTGCCCCCCCATCACCCCCATCTCCCCCCCATGTCATCCCCCCCTCCCCCGCCCGTGATCCCCACCTGCCCCCATGCCATCCCCCCTCCCCCCCGATCCCCATCTCCCCCCCGTCATACCCCCATCATCCCCCCCTCCCCCCTGTGATCTCCACCTGCCCCCCCCGTCACCCCCATCTCCCCTCCATGTCATCCTCCCCTCCCCCCCGATCCCCCCTCCCCCCCGATCCCCATCTCCCCCCCATCATCCCCCCTCCCCCCCGTGATCCCCACCTGCCCCCCCCGTCACCCCCATCTTCCCCCCATGTCATCCCCCCCTCCCCCCCCGATCCCCATCTCCCCCCCCCCCGTGATCCCCACCTGCCCACCCCGTGATCCCCATCTCCCCCCCATCATCCCCCCCTCCCCCCAGTGATCCCCCCTCCCCCACTCAGGTCGATGCTGCCCGGGTGGTCCCGCACGTGGGTGCAGCACGGAGACGAACCCCCCAAACAGAGGTAAAAGAAATAAAAAGGGGGGGTGGGGGGGGTCAGCAGCGATAAACCTGCCCCCAGCCAGGGCAAAACAGCAGCCGGGGGGTCCCCCCTCCGCCCCGGCCCACGCTCAGGCTCCGCCAAAGCCCAGCCCCCAGATTTTACTACCCCCCTCCCCCCCGCAACCTTTTTCCCCGGCGGTACCTTCATCTTCTTGGCGTGGAGTTTCTCCTCCTTGAGGTGCTCCCGCAGGATCTCCCGGTGGTTCACCTCCTGCTCCTGGGCGAACTCGCAGAGCGTGTAGCGGCGCACGGAGTTGTGGCGCTGGGCCATGCCCAGGGAGCTGCCGCCCTGGCTGGGCACGCTGGTGAAGCCCTGGCGCCGGGCGAAGTAGTAGACGGTCACTTGGTCGAAGCGGACATTCTTCCTGCGGAGCTGGAGCTGCTTCTGCCGCTTCAGGATGGAGGTGGCTGGGGGGGGGGGGGGGGGGGGGAAGCCAGAGAGCAGCTGTCAGGAGGAGAAAACCTCCTCGGGGGTCCCAAAGACCTCCCGCCCCGCTGGAAAGTGGCTGTTCTGCTCCTGGGAGCAAGTTGGGTGTAGAAAGGTTCCTCAGGGGTCCCACAAAGACCTCCCACCCCGCTGGAAGGTGGCTCTTCTGCTCCTGGGAGCAAGCTGGGAGTAGAAAGGCTCCTCAGGGGTCCCACAAAGACCTCCCACCCCGCTGGAAGGTGGCTCTTCTGCTCCTGGGAGCAAGTTGGGTGTAGAAAGGTTCCTCAGGGGTCCCACAAAGACCTCCCACCCCGCTGGAAGGTGGCTCTTCTGCTCCTGGGAGCAAGCTGGGAGTAGAAAGGCTCCTCAGGGGTCCCAAAGACCTCCCGCCCCACTGAAAGGTGGCTCTTCTGCTCCTGGGAGCAAGTTCAGAGTAGGAAGGTTCCTCAGGGGTCCCACAAAGACCTCCCGCCCCACTGGAAGGTGGCTGTTCTGCTCCTGGGAGCAAGCTGGGAGTAGAAAGGTTCCTCAGGGGTCCCACAAAGACCTCCCACCCCGCTGGAAGGTGGCTGTTCTGCTCCTGGGAGCAAGCTGGGAGTAGAAAGGCTCCTCAGGGGTCCCAAAGACCTCCCGCCCCGCTGGAAAGTGGCTGTTCTGCTCCTGGGAGCAAGTTGGGTGTAGAAAGGTTCCTCAGGGGTCCCACAAAGACCTCCCACCCCGCTGGAAGGTGGCTCTTCTGCTCCTGGGAGCAAGCTGGGAGTAGAAAGGCTCCTCAGGGGTCCCACAAAGACCTCCCACCCCGCTGGAAGGTGGCTCTTCTGCTCCTGGGAGCAAGTTGGGTGTAGAAAGGTTCCTCAGGGGTCCCACAAAGACCTCCCACCCCGCTGGAAGGTGGCTCTTCTGCTCCTGGGAGCAAGCTGGGAGTAGAAAGGCTCCTCAGGGGTCCCAAAGACCTCCCGCCCCACTGAAAGGTGGCTCTTCTGCTCCTGGGAGCAAGTTCAGAGTAGGAAGGTTCCTCAGGGGTCCCACAAAGACCTCCCGCCCCACTGGAAGGTGGCTGTTCTGCTCCTGGGAGCAAGCTGGGAGTAGAAAGGTTCCTCAGGGGTCCCACAAAGACCTCCCACCCCGCTGGAAGGTGGCTGTTCTGCTCCTGGGAGCAAGCTGGGAGTAGAAAGGCTCCTCAGGGGTCCCAAAGACCTCCCGCCCCGCTGGAAGGTGGCTGTTCTGCTCCTGGGAGCAAGCTGGGAGTAGAAAGGCTCCTCAGGGGTCCCAAAGACCTCCCGCCCCACTGGAAGGTGGCTATTCTGCTCCGGGGAGCAAGCTGGGAGTAGAAAGGCTCCTCAGGGGTCCCAAAGACCTCCCGCCCCGCTGGAAGGTGGCTCTTCTGCTCCTGGGAGCAAGTTCAGAGTAGGAAGGCTCCTCAGGGGTCCCACAAAGACCTCCCGCCCCACTGGAAGGTGGCTTTTCTGCTCCTGGGAGGAAGTTGGGAGTAGAAAAGCTCCTTGGGGGTCCCCACAGGGACCTGACACCCCACTGGAAAGTGGCTCTTCTGCTCCTGGGAGTAGAAATGCTTCTTGGGGGTCCCACAAAGACCTCCTGCCCTGCTGGAAGGTGGCTCTTCTGCTCCTGGGAGCAAGTTCAGAGTAAGAAGGCTCTGTGGGGGTCCCAAAGACCTCCCACCCCGCTGGAAAGTGGCTGATCTGCTCCTGAGAACAAGCTGGGAGTAGAAAGGCTCCTCAGGGGTCCCAAAGACCTCCCGCCCCACTGGAAGGTGGCTCTTCTGCTCCGGGGAGCAAGCTGGGAGTAGAAAGGCTCCTCAGGGGTCCCAAAGACCTCCTGCCCCGCTGGAAGGTGGCTCTTCTGCTCCTGGGAGCAAGTTCAGAGTAGGAAGGCTCCTCAGGGGTCCCAAAGACCTCCCACCCCGCTGGAAGGTGGCTTTTCTGCTCCTGGGAGGAAGTTGGGAGTAGAAAAGCTCCTTGGGGGTCCCCACAGGGACCTGACACCCCACTGGAAAGTGGCTCTTCTGCTCCTGGGAGTAGAAATGCTTCTTGGGAGTCCCACAAAGACCTCCTGCCCTGCTGGAAGGTGGCTCTTCTGCTCCTGGGAGCAAGTTCAGAGTAAGAAGGCTCTGTGGGGGTCCCACAAAGACCTCCCGCCCCGCTGGAAGGTGGCTGTTCTGCTCCTGGGAGCAAGCTGGGAGTAGAAAGGCTCCTCAGGGGTCCCAAAGACCTCCCGCCCCACCGGAAGGTGGCTTTTCTGCTCCTGGGAGCAAACTTGGAGGAGAAAGGCTCCTTAGGGGTCCCAAAGACCTCCTGCCCCGCTGGAAGGTGGCTCTTCTGCTCCTGGGAGCAAGCTGGGAGTAGAAAGGCTCCTCAGGGGTCCCAAAGACCTCCCGCCCCACTGAAAGGTGGCTCTTCTGCTCCTGGGAGCAAGCTGGGAGTAGAAAGGCTCCTCAGGGGTCCCAAAGACCTCCCACCCCACTGGAAGGTGGCTCTTCTGCTCCTGGGAGCAAATTGGGAGTAGAAAGGTTCCTCAGGGGTCCCACAAAGACCTCCCGCCCCACTGGAAGGTGGCTGTTCTGCTCCTGGGAGCAAGTTGGGAGTAGAAAGCTCCTTGGGGGTCCCACAGGGACCTGACACCCCACTGGAAGGTGGCACTTCTGCTCCTGGGAGCAAGCTGGGAGTAGAAAGGCTCCTCAGGGGTCCCAAAGACCTCCCGCCCCACTGGAAGGTGGCTCTTCTGCTCCTTGGAGCAAGCTGGGAGTAGAAAGGTTCCTCAGGGGTCCCACAAAGACCTCCCACCCCACTGGAAGGTGGCTGTTCTGCTCCTGGGAGCAAGCTGGGAGTAGAAAGGCCTCTCAGGGGTCCCAGAGACCTCCCACCCCACTAGAAGGTAGCTCTTCTGCTCCTGGGAGTAGAAAAGCTTCTTGGGGGTCCCACAAAGACCTCCCACCCCTCTGGAAGGTGGCTGTTCTGCTCCTGGGAGCAAGCTGGGAGTAGAAAGGCTCCTCAGGGGTCCCAGAGACCTCCCGCCCCACTGGAAGGTGGCTCTTCTGCTCCTGGGAGCAACTTGGAGGTACCACAAAGACCTCCCACTCCACTAGAAGGTGGCTCTTCTGCTCCTGGGAGTAGAAATGCTTCTTGGGGGTCCCACAAAGACCTCCTGCCCTGCTGGAAGGTGGCTCTTCTGCTCCTGGGAGCAAGTTCAGTGTAGGAAGGCTCCTCAGGGGTCCCAAAGACTTCCCACCCCACAGCAAGGTGGCTTTTCTGCTCCTTGGAGCAAGCTGGGAGTAGAAAAGCTCCTCAGGGGTCCCAAAGACCTCCCACCCCACTGCAAGGTGGGTGTTCTGCTCCTGGGAGTAGAAAAGCTTCTTGGGGGTCCCACAAAGACCTCCCGCCCCGCTGGAAGGTGGCTGTTCTGCTCCTTGGAGCAAGCTGGGAGTAGAAAAGCCCCTCAGGGGTCCCAGAGACCTCCCACCCCACTGGAAGGTGGCTACTCTGCTCCTGGGAGCAAGTTGGAGGTACCACAAAGACCTCCCACTCCACTAGAAAGTGGCTGTTCTGCTCCTGGGAGTAGAAATGCTTCTTGGGGGTCCTACAAAGACCTCCTGCCCTGCTGGAAGGTGGCTCTTCTGCTCCTGGGAGCAAGTTCAGAGTAGAAAGGCTCCTCAGGGGTCCTAAAGACTTCCCACCCCACTGGAAGGTGGCTTTTCTGCTCCTTGGAGCAAGCTGGGAGTAGAAAAGCTCCTCAGGGGTCCCAAAGACCTCCCGCCCCGCTGGAAGGTGACTCTTCTGCTCCTGGGAGTAAGCTGGGAGTAGAAAAGCTCCTTGGGGGTCCCACAAGGACCTGACACCCCCCTGGAAAGTGGCTCTTCTGGTCCCAGGAGCGAGCTGAGCTGGTGCTGGGGGCCCTGCGCTGGCCTGGGGTGATGCTGCGCCCCTCCCCCGCTGCCTCCCAGCCCAACCCCGCTAACCCCCACCCCCTCCACCACCCCCGCCCAGTTCCCCCCCCCCCCCCCCCTCAAAAAAAAAAAAAACCATCGGCAGGGGCGAATGCTGGGTGGGGGATGGGAAAGGCCCGGGACAGACCTTGGACAACGGGTCTGGGGTCTAACGCTGGGAATCCCGCTGGGTCTGGCGGGACCCCGCGGCCGTGGGACCGGCGAGTAGCTCCGTGCTCGTCACCCCACACCGGGTGTAAGGGGCGAGTAGCGCACGAGTAGCGCTACCCCCACACCCAGGCGCCTCGTGCTCGGCGGCGGGGGCACCGGGGGGCCGCAGCACGGTGTTGGGGGGGTGGGGGGGAGGTCGGTCCCCCAGCACTCACGGATGAAGCCGGTGGAGCTGGCGGGGTTGACGCTGTCGCAGCTGTCGGCGCTGTCGCTGTTGGAGATCTCGTCGTCCGAGTTGGAGCCCGGCGAGCCCACGTCCGCATCCTCAAACTTCCTCTTGAGCCCGGCGCTGGCGATCGCATCCATTTGGCCCCGGTTCGCATGGAGAGCCGTGGGGTGCCGGGGGGGGGTGGGGTGGTGGTGGGGGTGGTGGGCTCACCACGGCCCTGCGGGGGGGGGGGGAAACGGCATTTCAGCTCAGCAGAGTCGCTCAGGACCCAGCAGGAACGGTCCCTCGCTCTTGGGAGCGGCTTCTCCCCAGCCCCGACGAACATCGGGTCTGCACAGAGAATCCGGGTATTAATTATTCTATCACGATAGGTCACATCTGGGCAGCCCGGAGGGATCGGGGTGGGGTGGGGGAGGGGCTGTGGCTCCCTTCCAACCCAACGTTTCTATTCCCAACCAATTTGTAACCGAGTTCACCGAAGGAGACGCCGCCGGGTTGGCGTGTTCCACCCGTGGCATCGCCCCGGCTGGCGGCTCGGTGCTCCCACCAACTCCCTCGTTAATAAAAAAAACCCAAAAAAACCCTGGAAAGTTCCATCTGGGATCGACCTTGGGATGCGCCAGGGTTACCTGGCCGCGGCCGGATCGGCGGCTCCATCGGGCTGGCGGAGGGGAACGAGCCCCGCAGGGTTTTGCTGGGTCCTCGTGCCTGCCCGTGCCCACCAGAGACCCCCGGCTCTGGCCTGGGTGAGGAATTTTGGGGGGGCCGATCCCCCGGCGGGATGACCGAGCATCGCCCTGCGTCTTCCCGACGCGTCGGGGTCACCGCGGCTCCTGCCCTGGATCCCAGCCCAGGTCCCCCATGGCCGCAGCCCCCCGGCCAGGCGCAGCGGGCAGCCCCCCCGGGATGCCCCGTGTGCCCCCCCCAGGAGCCCAGCACCCCCTCGGTGGTGCCACCTCCTCCTCTCCGCTTTGTGTTCCCTCTGCTCCCACCGCTGTTCTCATGGCAACGGAAAAACCAGCTTTGGGGGGGTGGGGGTGGGAAAAGCCATCAGCATCCCTTCGGACCCCTGGGGGGGCACCGGGGGGCTGCGGAGGCTGTTTGGGGGGTGAAGGGGCGCAGGGATGGACTCCCCGTCACCTCGGCATCCTTCAAGCTGGGAGAGAAGCGCCGGTGTCGCCCTTCTCCCCCCAAAATGACAGATGGGTGCCGAAGCCACGGCGAAGCCCCCCCCCGAGCTGGGCGCCAGCCCCCCGCCGCCACGGCTTGGGTTGAAATACGGCTTTTTAGGGTATTTTTTTTTTCGGAGGTGAATCGCTTAATCTTGTCGCTAAAGGAGGGTGAGGGGGGGGGGAAAAGCAGCTGTTGAAGCGTCAGCCCAATTAAGGAGCTGATTAACGACGCTGATCAGAGGGGAAAAGCGGAGGCAGGGAAAAGCCACTCGAGCATCGCGGCCACCATTGCCCCCGAGTCCCCCCCCACTATTCCACCACCTCCATCGCCCCCGTCTCTGCGCCCAGGCCCATCCCAGGGCTCTGCCAACTTCGTCAGCCTCATTTTAGGAAGGAGATAATTAAGGAGGAGAACCTCCACCATCCCCCCCCGCCCCCACAGCACCTCACAACATCACCTGAGTCCCCCCCCCCCGGCTCCCTCGAGAGGGAAACCAGCCGCAGGACCCCCTGCGGCACCCAGCTCCTGGATGGATCCATCGGGAAACAGGTGACGGTCACCGTGTTTCTTCGGAAGGACCAAGTGGCCGCGCTGGCGGGTGGGAGGGCTGGGGCCGAGGGCAGGAGCGCGGGGAGACGCCGTCGGGGACCAGGCGGCCAAAAAATGACATTTTCATCTCATTTCTCCACGGGAGAAGCTCCCCCGCCCACAGGGGCATCCTCTTCCTCCTCATCATCCTCTTCATCCTCGTCCTCCTAATCTTCTTCCTCCTCTTCATCCTCTTCTTCTTCATCTTCTTCGTCCTCTTCCTCCTCATCCTCCGGCCTGGCAGCAGCTGCACCCGTGCGATGCAAAGGCCGGTTTAATCCCCCTATTAGCTCAAATGATTTGAATTTTTGTTGAATTTT
This sequence comes from Falco punctatus, assembly GCF_963210335.1. NCBI lineage: Eukaryota > Metazoa > Chordata > Aves > Falconiformes > Falconidae > Falco > Falco punctatus. The sequence continues at coordinate 4,759,154 of NC_137598.1, forward strand.
TTAATTCAAATTTTTGAAATAACCCCCCCACACACACACATACACACTTCTGGGAAGAGCCAGGGCGCAGCCTGGTGGCTCTGAAGCTCCCGAGCCCCGGCACGGAGCTGTGTGCCCGGAGAAGCCCCCGGAGCCCCCCTGGAGGGATGCAGACCCTCACCTTCCTCACTGGGTGCTCTGCAGCGGGGTGAAGATTTTGGGCTCCGGGGTCGGGATCTGGCTTAAGCAAAGGTTTACGGAGGGAGGGGGCGAAGAGCTGGCGGCTCCCCCCAGGGCAGGGATGCTCATCCCGTGGGAAAAGCCTCTCTCCTCCCTCCGGAGCCAAAGACACAACCAGGGAAAAAATAATAACAAATCTATTAACCGATGGTAACAACAGTTGGGGGGAAAAAAGTTAAAATAAACCGTTTTCAGGTTTTGTTGTGTTTTTTTGATGGGGATAAAACCCCATGGAGAGGGTTCAGGATGGGAAAAGAAAAAATTTGGGCTCAAATACCATGAGGGAGGGGCCACACGCCCCCAGTTCCACTACGAAACCACAGCAAAAGGAGCTCAACCAAAAATATGAATTTTTGGGAGCAGGGGAGGGGTTCAGGGGAGAGACAGGACCCGTGTGCCGATGGGTGCAAAGGGCCTCCCGAGACAGAGCCGGTCCAGCCACAGGGCTCGTGAACCTGTCGGGAAAATCCGCTGGCTGGAAGCTCATCCACGGTTGATTAACGAGCCCAGATCATCAGGAGGAATCTGTGCCCATCACGCTGCAAAACACCCTGCGTGCCTGGTTTGCCCGTTCCTGGTTTTGGGGAGAGGAGGAAGGGCGGGAGCATCTTGGGGCGAGGGGTGCTCCATGGTCCCCAGAGCTTGCGTGCTGACGCCAGCGGGATCCAGCGGGATCCGGCACCCTCAGTCCTGGTCCCACCAACGGGTTCCAATTCGCCTCCTGTGGCTCCGGCGTCGCCTCCGATGATCCTCGATCCACGTGGGATGCGCTGCCGGGCTGCTCCTCCATCACAGCTCGTCCAGACGGAGACAGAAATAGCAATTCTGGAGCGAGGAGCGGTTTTATTTCCAAATATTCGGGAGGAATAAGTAACTACCAGGCGGCAACCCTCCGAGCATCCTGCAGATTCCATTATCCTCTGGGCATCCTATGGATTTCGTGACGGCTCCCACGAATCGCGCAGGGATCCCAGGCTCCAGGACAGAGTAACTCAGAGGATGCTCAAGATATCCTCCTCGTATTTACTCCTAAAACTCCCCATATTTACTCTACAAACTACTTTAATCGCATCCCATGGGCACCAGTTTCTGGGAGGGGGGCAGTTTAAATACGTTTCCCGTAAAAAGCAAGAGCTGAAAGCAGATCCTGACAAAGCCTCCAAAGGTTTTGAGGTATCGGAACTGTCAAAAGACCGGGATGCAGGATTATTTCAGCAGCTGGACGAGGAGAGGGTAGGAATGACATGCAAGCAGGAAAAAAAATATTATCTAGAGATATAAATATAGGGAGAGACCCCTGGGCTAAGCAGCAGCCCACTGCGCATCAGGGAAGCACCCCGACCCTGTCCCAGTGGATAACGGGTGTGCTTAAGACGGGATCATGGCGTGCAGGATAAAATCCAGAAAATTATAACCAAGGAATAACCAACGGACCCATTTTATCCCGTCGCAGCGTTTGGCGTCTCCCTGGAAGGCGACGCTAGAGCGCAGAGGCAGCACCGGCAGCTGGAAGGAGCCAGGCTGCGATTCCTTATTCCCTCCCCCCCTGCTCGGGGGGGCTCTTGGCAGCAATTCCCAGAGGAAATCGTCTCCCTCCCAGGTGAAACCCACCCAGGAAGGGCCCCCCCCCTCCGCCAGCTGCCCCCCAGCTCGCAGCTCCCCCTCATTACCGATTACGCAGCAGGATGAGCATCACCGGGGATGACACGGCAGCATCGCTGCAGAGCACCACGCCGTGACGTCGGGGGGAGCGCGCCGAGGTGCTGAGCACCCCCCGCTCGCCACCGGCCCCCCAAGCAACCGCAGCCCCGTGGCTTTGCGGTGGCACCGGACAAACCACCCCTGGTAAGCGGCAAAGCAGCCCCCACCAGCGCCCTGAAGCCCCCTCAGAGCCCTGACCCCCCCTGGGGGGGGGGGGGGGGGGGGGGTAAAGGGGGGTCCGTGGCTGGAGGGAGCAAACGGGAGCCCACGGAGATGCCAAACCCTCGCTCCGTGTTTCCTCCGAAGAGCAAACGGAGCAGCTCACCTCCTCGAGGGCGGCTGGCGGGACGGGGAGCCCCCGCCGCACCCCCCTGGCGTGACAGAAGAGCTTGGGGTCCGGCACCACTCGGGAAGGGTGCAGGATGCTGGAGCACGTGGAGCGCGTCACCCCCCTTCTGCAGCGGGGAACAATCCAGCTCAGGCTCGAGAACCGCTGCAGAATTAACCCGGGAGCCGGCAAAAACGGTCGGAGCTGGAGGCACCTGCACCCGCTCAACGCCTGGCACGACGCACGCGGCTCCCGGTCCACGGTCCGGCAAATCCAAGCGTTATCCCGGGGCAGGATCCAGGGCAGGAGCTCGTTATCGATGAGCCCCGAGACAAGATTAAATAATTTCTGCCCCGGTAGGGACAGCGGCTGGGCCACCGCGAAGAGTTCAGCAGCTCAGCTCGTTTACAAACCAGGCGTCGGAGGTTTTCCCAAAGGATCCGGCCCTCGGGCTCCGCAGCCAGAAGGTTGATGGATTTGCTGGGCTGCGACTCGGGGCCACCGCGGCCGGGCACACCGGTGATCCCAGTTCAGCCTGGGTCGGTCCTTACGCCGACGGCGCTTCGGGATTTTATGCCAAATGGCAGATTTTTTGGTTTCCTCTTCTCCGGTGCCACTAACGAAGGCGGGTAACGAGAAAATCTAGGCTACGGCTCCCCCGGCTCCAGCGCTGCTGGCGCTTGAGCCTGCGTTTACGCAACCGGCACCACAAGCAGTAGCGAGGGGTTCAGGTTGTCCCCGAGCCCCCCGCCACCTCGGCGTGCCTGCGGAAGGTGGGCACCCATCTCCTGGGGGGGGGGGAGGGGGTGCTACAGGACAGGCTGATCCCAAAAAATCCCCCACTCGGTCCCGCTGCCTGTCACCGGCATTGAGGCACAAGGGTGGGTCATGCATGGGGGCTCCACAGAGCCTGGATGGCGGGGGGGGACCCTGATGGCCAAGGCAGGGTGGCAGAAGGTGGCCACAGTTGTCTCACCGGGCCAGCTCACCCCAAGGACGAGCACGGTGCTGCCGAGCCCCCGCTCCTGGGTGCTCACCTGGGTGCGAGGGGCAAGACCCCACGTCCCGTGGCCAGGGGTCTCCTCCAGACAGTGGCCACAGCAGGTGGCAGCCACCGTGACCACCGTGCCACAAGACCACGGGGCCACCTCGGTGCCAACGGAAACCACGCGGAGCGGGGCTGGGTGGGGGTCCCACCATCACCCACCCCTCAGCACCCTCCTCACCTCCCAGCGCCTGCAATGGCGGACCTGTACCACGACCCCTCCCCACCCTTGGGGACACCAAACCAGGCCCCCCGGGACACCTCCCCCACCAGGCCAACGTGCATCCCACCGCCGGCACCGGCTCCTTGGGGACCAGGAACACGCAATATGGCTCCCGCCACCCCTGCACTGTGTCCCCCCCCACCTACAGGCCCCCTCCCACCCTCTGTAGGTCACCAGCTAGAGGGCCAAGCACCCCACGTCCTCCATAGGCCTCTTGGATATAAAATCCCCCCCCCAAAATCCCTCACAGCCGCCTCCAGGTACAGGAGAGGGGAAAGCCCCAGCCTCAAGGGTCCCCTACATCCCCTATAGGTGTCCCCTCCCCAATATAAGGGGGCACAATAACCCTTACAGGCCCCCAGGACACTGGAGAGGGGGGACCCCCAGCCATAAGGGCCCCCTACATCCTCTACAAGCCCCCTATGTCCTCTATAGGCCTCTAGTGAGGGTCTCCTATGTGCCCGCAGCCGTAAGGGCCCCCTACATCCTCTACAGCCCCCCCCCCCCCCCCCGCGAGGAAAAGGCTCCCCCAACCCCTCCAGGCCCTCAGCTGTAAGGGTCTCCCATATCTCCATATTCTCCAGCTGGAAGCGGGGCCTACATCCCCCGTAAGGCCCTGCATCCTCTGCAGGCCCCGCGCCCCCCAGCCAGAAAAGGCCCACGCAGCCCCTATAGGTTCGCCAGCTATAGGGCCCCTCCGCACCCCCTATAGCTCCCACCAGCTGGGAAAGGCCCCCATATCCCCTAGGGGCCCCTGCATCCTTTATAGCCCCCCCCCCAGCTAAAAAAGGCCCCCACATCCCCTACAGGCCCCTGACACCCACTATAGGGCCCCAGCTGCAAGGCCCCCAACCATTATAAGAGCCCCTAACTGTAAGGCCCCCCATCCCCTATAGGCCCCCAGCTGTAAGGCCCCCACATCCCCTCTACCCCCCACCTGTAAGGCCCCCCGATCCCCTCCACATCCCCTAAAGGACCCTATCTGTAAGGCTCCATATCCCCTATAGCCCCCCCATCTGTAAGGCCCCCCATCCCCTATAGCCCCCCCATCTGTAAGGCCCCCCATATCCCCTAAAGGACCCCATCTGTAAGGACCCCACTCCCCTATAGGCCCCCCACATCTTCTATAGCCCCCCACATCCCCTACAGGCCCCTCATATCCCCTATAGGCCCCCCATCTAAGGCCCCCCCATCTTCTATAGCCCTCCCATCCCCTATAGGCCCCCCAGCTGTAAGGCTCCCACATCCCCTATAGGCCCCCCCACCTCCCCTATACCCCCCCATCTGTAAGACCCCCACCTCACCTATAGGCCCCCAGCTGTAAGGCCCCCCCATCCCCTATAGGCCCCCCAGCTGTAAGGCCCCCCCATCCCCTATAGGCCCCCCAGCCGAGGAGGCGGGAGCCCCCCCCCGACCCCCCCTACTCACCGGGTGCGCCGGGGCGGGGCGGGCGGGGCGGGGGCGGCTCCCGGGGGCGCGGGGCGCGCGCTGGGGCTGTGGCCGCGCGGTCCCGCCCCGCCGCCGCTCGCAGACAACAATGGGGCCGCGGCGCTGCGCCGCCCCTTATATACCCCGCGCCACGTGATCGCCACGCCCCCGCGCCGCCACGCCAGCGCCGCGGGGCACGCTGGGAAAGCGAGTCCGTCGGCCGCAGCGGGCAGGCGCGGGCCGCGGGGGACGCTGGGAAATGTAGTGCGGAAGTGGAGCGGGGCAGGCCGCCGGTGGGCGGCTGGGGAGGGGGACCCAGGCCGGGCCAGGCCCCGCAGCGCCTCCGGGAGGGGGGCGGGGGCTGAGGTTCATCCCCCTGTAGGGCTGAGGAAGGGCCGGGGGGGGGGGGATGGAGAAGCCACAGGATGGTGGGAGCACCCCAAACCCAGTGCTGGGGGGTCGGGGGGAGGCTCCAGGCTGCGGCCGGGGGCTCTGTGGAAACCCAGCCGGAGGAGGGGGGTGGCCGAACGCTGCCCAGCGGAGGAGTCTAGACAAGAGATTAGCGAGGCTGGAAACAGCAGGAAGAGGCCAAAAGCGCCTTATTTTAGCAATAATGCACCAGCTGCAGCTGTGAGGGTGAGGGGGCCACGGGGCAGGGCACGGGGTGGGGGGGGCTCAACCAGCCTGTGGGCCCAGGGAGCCGGCCACAGCCCCCCAGCTCAGCTTGGAGGTGCTGCGGCACCTGGCCGAGCCCCCTCGAAGGGAGTGACCCACCCAACTCCATCCTCCTCTCCCCCAGGCTCCCACCACAACGAGGCTGGAGGCCCAAGGAGACGGAGCAGCTCCACGGGGGTCTCCCCCCGCCACCAGACCCACGCTCACCTCGGCAGCCCCTGTGACATGCTCCTCCCCAGGCGAGCTCAGAGAGCGGCCACAGTGCTTCCCTGCTGGATTACGGATTAGCTGAGTTATTAACCAATAAGCAGGTCAAATTTTAGGATTAAAAAATCCTCTTCGTGCCACCCCACCCCGAGTGCGACCCCTTCAGCTCCCCCCTTGTTTCCAGCTGGCAACCGAGGCTGCAGGAAGGACTGGCCTGTTGCTACCCGTCCATCTGGGGGGTTTCGCTCTCCCCCCAGAGCCGCCACGCGTGACAAATCACTTCGCCGGCATTTTCCTCATCCAACGGATTAAAATCAGCGGCACGCACCCAGCGACAGCGCAGCGAGCTGACCGAGCCTGTCGCTACCTTACCAGCCCATCGCGCTTCTTGGATGCTAACAGGGGAAAAAACAGCATTAAAATACAAACCTCCCCCAGCACCAGAGATACGCAACGTGTACAAAAGGCGAGTGGCCAAGCACAAGCACCTTCACCCACCGAGCAAGCTGTGTGGCTGCTCCTCTGTGTTCGTGGGGAGAAGTAAGCAAAATTATTCCTTTTTTTTTAAAAAAAAAAAAAAAAAAAAAAATGCCTTTTCTTGGCATCTTTATCCTTGAATGATTTATGAGGCTTTGGTGGCTCAGGGCAGGACCCCAGTGGCTCCAAGTGTGCTGATCCCCTTCTCTGGTCCAGAGTTAGAGAAGCGAGCCACCTCGGAGCCAGGTGAGGCAACCAAGTGGCTACCTCCTTCCCGCCGGAATCACCAGCCTTTACCCCGACACTGTGACCCCCCAAGCTCACGTGGTGCTGGGCGGACGAGCCCAGGTGGAGAGGATCCCCCCAGCACCCTGCTCCATTTCCAGGACTGACTGCTGGATCCTCCAGTTCCTCGCCAACCCCAATGCAGCTGGGTTTTGGGGGCGAGGAGGAGCCACCGCAGTCCTGAATAACTGTTTTGGGGAGCAGCTGCGACGGAGAAGGGAGATGGGGGCACTACGGGGCCCTTTGCACCAGGACAGTCACAAGTGGCGGCTGTGGGAGCTCGGCTGGTGCAAGCAAATCCTGGGAAGGTTTAGCCAGGACTGAACCAGCTCTGAACTGTGTTTGCAATTTTGTCTTAGCTATTTGGATTGCACCTCCAAGAAGACAACAGCTGGCTGAGGAAGATGGGAACACAATCTTTTAAGGCTTACAAAGACAGAAGAGCAGCCGGTATTTTAGCAGCAGGGACGTGGCCGTCACAATTGTAGCGTCCGTTAGTGCCTTCACTCACCCCATGGGCCCTCCCTGGCCCGAGCCGGGACCTACAGCACCTGCCTGGGCTTGGATCTCCTTGCAGCCTGATTTAAAAATAAAAGCCCCGCTTTACATTGTTTTTTTTTTTCCCCAATTTTGGGTCAAAACGTCCTCACATAGCGCCGATGGTTGGAGACAGGCGTTACCCCAGGCATCTCAGGCTCTGCTTGGGGATCTTATGGATGGGAAATGGGATCCCTCAGCTGCAGAGCAGGGCAGATCCTTCACCCTGGAGATCTTCCTGCTGTCCAGGAAACCTGCACGGAGGCACCCATGTCACCATCAAGTCCCAACGGCTTTGAATAACCCCTTGAACTTGCTGTTCGCTGTCTCCTCAGTGCGCGCAGGGCTACACCCCCCCCAGGGCAGCTACAGAGGCTGGGCAGGGGCAGAAAATGAGGCAGCAGGTAGATATCGCCCAACATTTCAGTGGGAATAGCTACGTCTTTTTTTTTTCCTCTCCCTAAAACACGCAGAAAAGAATCCCACAGAACAAAGTAGTTAAGCTATTCCTTTATCCAGCTCCGCTTCGCTCCACGTTTTGCTCCAGCTTTATACAACTAATTCTGTATATAAAGTCCCTGACGACCTTACGCTCGCAAGGGAAGAAGGATGGCACCACAACCACACCTGCATACACAGAGCCAACACCGTTTCCGAGGTGGGTGGAGAGAAAAACAAAGTCACCACCTTTGTCTAACAGATGCGTTGTAATATTAAATGAAAGCTTAATAAAATCTTTTCAGAATGTCCCTCCCAGCCTACCACTCCACCAGCACAGTACGCAGCGTGTTTGAGACCTGCTCAGCTCAGCACGTGCCCAAGGGCCAGTTGGCTTTGTTGGGCCAGTTTAATTCATGTTTTTTCGCCAGTCTGCGAACGTCGCGGGAGCCAACGCCTCTCAGAAAAGCAGAGCACGCTTGCCACAGAAAAAACCCTCACGCAGGTCTTAGGTCCCAATGGCAAATTTCTACCGAGAGCTACGCAAGGGTGCGACCTGGTAACTTCAAGCCTCAGAGCTCCAGCAATTAAGCAGCACGTTACCATCCACAGCCATTTAGATGCTGTCGGAGCAAGGAGGTCCCCTGCCAGAGAGACAGCCGAGTGACCGTCGGCTCGGGGTCTTTCCAGGGGGTGCCCAGGAGTTTCCAGATCTCTGCTCGTGTCCTTGTGCTGGAAGTGAAGGGTCTTCATGCGCGGCAAGAGGATCGCGGGTGTTCCTCACGTTCCTCATCCCATCCCCTCCTACTTCAAGATGATGTGGTAGCTATCATTGGTTTCAGCTGCAAAAGAAGCAAAGGGCGTGAGCCAGCCACGACAGCACAGGGATCCGCTGGGTTGAGCGGATCTGACACAAGAGCTCCCCAAGAGGTACAGAAGGGCGACAGAAGATGGAGCCTGGGCATTTACGCACCTTTCATGGTGTCCAGAACAAAACAGGATTCGTCTTGGAAATTCTGTATCATCTGAAAGAAGCCACCAAAGCCAGCTTAGTCCGAGGCTGTACTTAAACACCGCAGAAGTGCCTCAGAGCCCGAAGTGGAGGCTTTGTGCTCTGCCATTCAGCGACAGGCATGGATTTAGAGTACCGAAAGGGCTAGAAGCTGCTCAGGCAGGAGCTCAGTGCTCTGGGAGTTAGGAAAGGCACCGGGCGTAAATATTTATTCCTTTCTCCAGCTCTCCAGAACTTAAGATCTGAACCAGCAAGCTGAGACAGAGAGAACCCATCGGATTCCGGGATGCAGGTCTGAAAGCAAAATCCTCCCACAGCAATTCCCCTCCCTGTTTTTATAGCAAAGCTGGAAAAAACCCAAGCATAAGGAGGGCGTGCAGGCAGCCTGGACCAGCTCCGGGAGAGCTGTTCACGCCTGATAAACCTCACAGGTTTAAGTGAGGTGCCCCCGGCAGCAGAGAAGCGCCCCCGAGCACCAACATCCTTGGCTCTACAGGCTTTAATGACTAACTCAGACTCTTTGGAAACCAAAGGTGAGGAGCAGGGCCCTTCCTGAGGACCTGCCCCTGGGATCTGTTCCCCAGGGTCCTGCGCAACCCCCGCAGCAGAGCTCGGAGCACCATCAGACACGAACCAGCTGAAGCAACCCAGTGCAAGAGGTTGAAAATAAGGAGCACCCACAGGCCGTTACCTCATCGCTGATCAGCACGTGTATTCCCGTCGGACCTTGCTTGTAAATCTGGCTGATCTGTTGGGAAGAGATGCTGAAGAGCTGGGCCAGCTTTTCCGTCAGTTCCACCGCCGTCAGTTCCTCCAGATAAATAGCGTGGTACACTGTGGGGAGAGGAGCCGTGGCAGCCAGACGCCAGGCTTCCACGTCTGCACCGTGGATGCAGAGACACTTTCAGCTACCGCCACGCGCGCCAGCCTAGGGAGCGGGTGCTTAGAGCAGTGCCACAGCCGGGCTGCTCTCCGCCCAGGAACACCACAGCCACGGTGGGAAGGGACTGGGAACAGCTCGTCTATCGAGCACGGCTCTTTGGCAGGTCAAACGCCAGCTCTGCTGCGCCCAAGTCGCGCAGCTATCGTCTTTCCAAGCCCAAGTTGCTAAATCGAGACGTCACTGCAGCACCTCTGGTGTCTGCTCCAGCTACACCTGATCCTGAGCTACATCAGGATCAGCTCCACAGTAACTCCCTGTCCACGTCCTGCAACGCTTGCTCTGTATTTATGCAGTCCTTGCCCCCCAAAAGCTTCTATTTCAACTAGCATCAGCCCAGCCGCACTTTGTACCATTCCTGGCAGTTTTCAATCCCAGCACGATGAAAACGCCACCCCAGAACCCCCTCACCCTTGTTCCCCCACTCCCACAAGGCAGGTCCTGGGGGAAAGCGAGAGGATTCAAACTGGAGCAGGGCAAAGAAAGGACGAGCTGTTTGCTTTTGCACTTGCCGCTCCAACAACAGAGGTGGATCAGCCGGCGCCTGGCTGCTCCGCAAATGTAGGTCACTCATTGTTGTCGGAGCAATGCTGGATTCTCGCAGGAGCTATCATTTGTCAGCTTGGAGCAGGCAATGTGCCGACAGTCAGATTCTGCAGCCACCCATTCGGTGGGCAAGGAGAAAAATCAGCTGGGAAGGACCAGGGCGAGCAAAAAGGGTTCACCGTGATTTTTTGGGCTCGGTTTGTGTACAGAGCCTGCACTAGGTTGTAGGTGAGCTCACCCGTAGGCTTGCTGCCTTGCTGCAGCGAGATGAGAGTGACAGCAGCCAACGTGAGACGGAGGGGCCGAAAATAAAAGGCGCAGACCCTCTGAGTTGCTGTGCAGGGCTCTGGTAACACCAGCAGTCCTGGCTGCAAGAGGGGCCCTTCACCAGCCAAAAGCTGTGGTGTGGGGACAAGGGGACTGGAGGCAACTGGTGCTGAGTGCCCGCGGGCAGCAGCGGCAGGGCTGGAAAGAGCCCCCGCTGCATTTCTGTTTGCTGAAGCCCCTGGCTGTTGTTTCCCCCCCTGGCAGCAGCAACCCAAGCCCACGTGCTCCCTGCCAGGCTTCGAGACTCTTACCGAAAAAAGTACTGGTAACTGTGTCCCCGTCCTCGTGTTTCTGCTGAAGGTCCCTCAGCTGCTGGGACTCCTGACACACGTAGATGGTCAGTCTGGGCCGCACCATCCTAGGGACAGAGCAGTGAGTGAGCGCCCGTGGATTTGCTCAAGGACACCTCAAGCTCCCAGCGCCTTGCCAGCGCTCCTTCCCTGGCCAGGTTCTTCAGAAGGAAAAGAGGAGATCGACAATGTCGTCCCGGAGCAAAACCATCGTGGTCACCCCCACCTTGATGATGCAGCAAAGGTTTTTGTGAGAAGGGGACAAAGTCGGCAGGGGAAGACGGTGCCAGCCGGCCACCACGCAGCTCCATCGGGCGGCTCGCTCCCGAGGACACAGCAGCCACGGTTCGCACCGCGCTTGGTTGGTAACACGTGTGCTCCTTGTTCAAAGCCTCATTTTGCAGCACAAAAGCCAGCAGCGTCTCCTGTCCTTTGTGCCCTTCTCCCCACCACAGGACCACTACGGTTTCCCTGCTACCTCCCGCACCATCGGAGGCAGCGCATTAACCCCCTGGAATGCTTCCCACGTTCTCAGCCCCACACCGGTACCTTCCCTCCTGGACACAGCCCACCCTGTGCCCCCCTGCCTGGCTGTAGCAGCACCTTCTGAAACGCTCCAGCTCAGACAGGGCGGTTAAACACCAGTCCCTGCTTCTTCAGTGAAAGGTGGAAAGGAATATTCCCATTCCGGGAAGGAAGTTCCACAGAATTAGTGCAGAGGACAGAGGAAACAAGTATTGTATCGGCAGGACTCGCTAGCTTGCAGCTTGGTTCTCTGACACTCAAAGAATAAGATCATTTCTAACGATCACATGGATTTTCTACCCCAGATTGTCCCTGGCGTGGTTACCCTGCTGGCTAAGTTATCAAACGTGACTGGAAGAGGTTCAGGAAGGTTAATGAAACTCTGTTCTCTCTAACAGCAAGAGCCAAGCAAATGGGCTAACCAAACACAACTCGCCTACCGTCCGCCACCAGCTTTTAAGCAAACAACCTACCGGCCTTTCAACGCGTTGAAGAGCCTGATGCCATCCGCAGGGCCGCAGATCTGGATAACGTCTTCTCTGGTCAGCTTCAGTAAGTCTGCACCTAGTTTTAAACATTAAAAAGGTGAGAAAGTCACACGATCTGGTCCAAAGCATGTCGGCTGCGGGGCTCTGGACACGGCAGCTGTGCCTGCTCCCCCTCTCCCCACTCGCAGAGGTCACCCCATTCCCAAACTGCTTCTCCTTTCTGCTCCCAGCTGCCCCCTGCTTCCCCTAGAAGGACGCTCGCAAGATTTTTTTTTCCAGACTGGTTTTGCAAGAGCGTGTTTTGGTACAACCCTGTGTCCCGTAAATTAAATTTACGGCCGGCTACCCAGTGCCTCGGTGACCCTGGATAACAGAGGCCCTATCACCAGGGAAGGAGGGGAAAATAAACGCGAAGCATTTCTTTACACGCTGTGCTTTCCCCCAGCTCAGCACTTCTCAGCTTGTTTTAAGATTAGAGTGTGCTGCCAGCTCTTGGAAGAGAAACCACCCCAGTCCTCACTGTTTTGCCAGTTGAGGTGGGAAATGAAGTACACGGCTTTCAGGGAGCCACGTTTTATTGTGTTATAAGAAAATTTTAAATTTATATTTGCAACGGGAACATGAAGACAGCCTCAGGAGCGAGAGGAGGCAGAGCCACCTGGCACGGAGAAGGGGCAGCCGCAGAGGGGATGGTGTAACCTACCTGAGAAGTTTCTGAAAAGCCGAGAAAAAGTGGAGAAGCGGTTTCGGTGCAGCCACTGCTGGGCTTCCTGGGGCGTGCTGGTGGGCAAGAGGTTCTGCAATGCAGGGAAAGAAGGGTCAGAGGCAAGGTGGAAGCATTTCCACCCAGGAACAGCTCAGTGTTTATAATCACAGTCTTAAATGGGGGCCCCAGCGAGCCAGGCTCCCAGCACGTGCACAGTAAAGCCTGTGGCCTGGACAGGTTTTGATTTAAAAGTCTTCAGAGGGACGGAGAAAGAGGAAGGAAGCAAAGGAGAAAGCACAGAGAAGATCAAGGCAATAAGTAAAGGTCACAGCAAGCTACAAAGAGCTTGCTCACAGCTCCGCGTCGCTGTACCAAACGTTTTTCACCCCGTCACCTCTTTCTAACTAGGAGTCAAAAAGAAGTTACAGCTCCCCAGAGATGTTAAACTAGAGCAGCCTCTTCCCCAGCAAACTCCAGCCACCCACAAACCCGCCCCAGCTCCATCCCCAAATCCCGTTTTCTGACCTGTGCACCATCCTTACCACAAGCATAAGCTCTGAGGTGTGACTTACATCTGCGATCGGAGGGGGTGGCTCGGGCTGATGGTTGGGAGAGCCATTGCTAGGGCGGGGAAAGAGCCAGAAACACCAGTTAGCGCTGCTCTTCCCCTCCGGCACAGGACCCCGGCGGGCAGCAACCCCCCCCCCCCCCCAAATTCCCATAACCAAGGCCACCGAAACAGCTACGTGGCTGCGGCTTTGCAAACCAACGGTGTATGTTGGGAGTATTAACGGCGCGGGGACAAGCAGCGCGAAGCAGGCTGGAGGCTGACCCTCGGCTCCAAGGGATTTCGTTTTGATTTTCCCCACAGACACAGCCCCTTAGGCTGCTGCCACCCCCCTGTACACCTTGGAACCTTCCTCTCGCCAGCGGTCACCGCCAGCTCGGGCACATCGATCTCTTGTGCGAGGCAGAAATTGCGAGCCAGGCGGCCTCCCCTCCCGACTTACCCTTCGCCAATGGAAAAGCTGCTGTGGGAGCTGTTGAAGCCAGGGGATGGCGTGTTATTGACGTACGTTATCTCTGGCCAGGGAGAACACTAGAAAGGAAAACCCAGAGAGTCACAGGGTTGCTGTGAACCAGCGCGGACATCTGCTCTGGTCAGCGCCGGGTGACAGCTATTTGCTGACCGACAACCGACTCTGAAACAGAATTAAGGCATAAAAGTGGGGGATTAAAAGAAGCCGTGCCAATTCACTGCAGATGGCCACAAAGCTCACGTTTAGCGGTTCTTAATCTCAAAAGGCCAAAAGTCACAGAACTCAAACACAGCGAGATCTGGGGTCTAAACCATCACTCTGGCACGGGGCTGACACACAGAAACCTGGGAACCTCCGAGCCCGAGTCAGGCACTGATGAGTGTTCCCGAACCCACCCAGGGCAGGACAAGGGCTCCCCTCCCCAGGGCTGCTCAGCACCCACCCCTCAGCCCATCGCATTTGAACAGACTGACGCTTTCCTCTAGCACAGGGAGCAAACAACTGGGTTTTCTGCCAGCTCACAACCTCAGCGGCCGGTTGCCACATGGGCAAAACGAAGCTTGCAGGGAGAGGTAAAAACTTTTTATTAGGTGAGCTATTACAGCGGGGAAAAACCCGCCGCGTTTCCAGGCACAAGAGCCCTTTTTCAGGTCTGTAAGAAACACCTCCTCTGCCTACAAAATTTATCTTGCTTTTGTCTTGTGGCTATTAGCCATTTGGCCAAGGTTTCACAGCAGAACAGGCAGCTCCTCGTCGCCTGCGGGCGAGGTAAGCCAGGTTTCATTAAAACAACGATGCCAGCCGCTGCACGACAGAGCATCCCACCTCCGTGAGTATCGTGGTTTCATAGGAAGGCTGGTATTTCTCCTTCTCATGAGGCGTTCGCTTCTCCATCTTTTCCCTGTCCGTCTTCTGCTTCCGATCAGCTCCTTTGGGCTGGAAAGGAGACATCCCTGTTAGAACAGCCGCGTGGAAGGGCGGCAGCAGACGGCCGGAGAGGCGTGCGAGAAATGCAAGCAGCAGAGAAGGTGACTCGTCCTTCTACTCACCCACTTGTTGCTTTACAGGGGGAAAAGGAAGAGGCTGCGACTATCCGCACCGAGAACTCACTGCGGTGACGGCAGCCCTTCGCGAACAGCCCCAAGATCCTGAGCCACCCACGTGCCTGCAACGGGGCCCAAAGCATCTGAACGAGGGGGCGAAACAGCCTTGAGACACACTTCTCCCGACAGCGTATGTCGGCTCTAAGGGGACAAAGGCCACTTTCTGGTGTCACGTATCTGAGCTGCGTCTTTTGCACCTTCGTCAACCCCTTGGAGAGGCAGCGTTTGAGTGGCACAAACGGCACTGGGACACCAAAGCGCTCGGTTATGTCCTTGCCTTTGCCACAACCTCGAAAACCCACGTGCTCTCTCATGTCCAAGATTAACGTGATTTTACTCGCTGCCTTTATCAAACGCTCAAAGCCCCAGGGAAAGCAGCAAGGAAGAGAGCGCCCTTATAACTGCCAAAGCCATCCCCGGTGCTCCCCTTGGCAGAACCCTAAAGAAATTGGCTCAAAACTTGGCTCTCCGTGGTCTCTGCCTGTACTCACAGGCGGGAGGAATTTCTCTTGGTGGCCCAGCACAGCTACCTGCCAGCAGGCAGCCGCCTCCCGCGGGGATGAGTGGTACCCACGGCACTGGTGGAAAAGCTTTATACAAATACAACGGGGAAATTGTTGTTTGTTACAATCAATCAATACAATCCTGCTCCCCAAGTTCCAAATCTCTTCCCTCTGGACAGGAAAGCTGAGACCTGAGCAAGCCACCACCGTGCTCACAGCTGGGTGAGGAGGTGCTGCTCAGCTGTGGCGTCACGAGCCTGTTCCTACCGTGAAAATCTCATCTTTCCACAGGCAACGCTGCTGCGCCTGCTGGCTCGAGCAGATCCGTGCCCCAGACACCAACGCGTGGGTAAGGGCCCCTCAGAAGCTATTTAGAGCTTTGAGAGGCAGAGGGGAGGATGGAAAGAGCGGGGCAGGAGCCCGAATCACGTTAAAACCCATGAAGGACACCCTGTGGCAAAGAGGTCTCACACGGGCACGGGGAAACGCGCATGGTGTTGCGTCTGCTGCCCAAAGAGCAGCCCTGACCCCAGGAAAGCGGCTGTGTTGGGGAGCAGGAGATAAGGGTGAAGACACCACAGACCACCCCTTGCAGACAGACCGTGCCCTGAAGCCACAGCTTCACCACTTTGGGTTTTCCCAATCCAAGGGGAAAAAAAAACCTCCCCGAAACCCCCACAAAACCCAACCCATCCCCTGGCACCAAGAGCTGAAGCCCAGTAGAAACGCAGCAGCAGATGCCTCGCAGTTTCGTTGTCCTCCGGGTGCCTGCTCGTGACCAGCCCTAACTCCCCACCCCGCAGCCATCCGTTTCGGCTACTTGCATCGAGATACCAGCCACAGCTCCAACAAGCCCTAAAACATCCCACCCCTGCCTTCGAAATGTTATAAACCAAACAGGCAAGAGGGGAGAGGGGGAGAGAGAGAGAGAGAGAGAGAAGGGGGAAGATGCCAAGCCAGCAGCAGGGCACGCTGCCCAGTATCCCGCAGCAAGCTCAGGGCACAGCGGCAAAGCAGTGCAGGCACCCGGCCAGGCACCCACCCCCGCTGGGTGCCAAGTGCCTCTAAAGCCCGGAGAGAGGAGCCACGCACCAAGGTTTGGCGTTACAGGGAGGGATGGGGTAACGGAGGCAACCTCCGCGTCCCAGACAGCGTGGGCACGGCATTGCCAAAGCGCTGCTGCGTGAACCGCCCTTCTCAGCCCGAACTGCTGCGCCCCGGCAATTCCGCAAGCGATTCGCAACAGGGACCAGACGCCGGCACCGCTGGAGAGGCCAGGTGCAGGCAGATCATCGGCAACAGGTAATATTCAAGCGAGGAGTTTAGACAGACACCAAGGATGCTTGGAAGATCTCCCGAGGTGATAAGACTAAACGTGGGAGGTTTCAGACAGAGGCAAGGCAGCCCATGTTCTCCCCGTACATTGTTCTTGGCTTACTGGTTTTATAGCCTCAGCGACCTCCGGCCTCGACTGACAGGGAGGAACCAGGGGAGAGCAGCGACGTGAGACCAGAAGGACCACGAGGGCCCTTCCGCAAGCAAACACAGCCACAGTCCTGCACCCATGACGTTCACTGGGGCCACAGCATGAACTGGGATCGACATCCCAGTTTGTTTCCTAGCCTTGGGAAGGTCCCCAAGGGGCTGCGGTACCTTGAAGACCTTGATCTGGCAGCTGGCAGAGTGCAGGTGCTCCGTGTACTCCCCGTTCTCGTTCTCCTTGAAGGTGTCTATCTGGACCCGAAAGGGCACCCCCTTCTCTCCCCCGTGCTTCCGCATGGTGAACTCTGTGCTGATGCAGTGAACCTGCGGGAAGGCAAGGCAGCCTGCCGTCAGGAATCCCCTCCTCAGGAATCCCCTCCTCAGGAATCCCACCGTATGACCCACCACAACGCGGCCGTTCCCCTCGTGGGAGCCGGGGCAGCACTCACATAAAGGGTGAGAGGGCGAAATACGGAGCGGGGATGGGACCGCAAGCCCCCCCAGCACGAAGGACGTAAGGGGATGCCATGGCAGAGGTGGAGCCACATTCTTTCAACAAGTTTTGCAACCTCTTAATGCCACAAGCAAGCCCCAGACCAGCAGGGCAGCCAGTTCTGCGGCACCAGCCTCCGCAGGCGGCAGCCCGTGTATCCTGGCTGGGAGGGCCGGACTTCCAAAAGGTATTTTAGGCAGCTGGTGAGATGTGCAAAAGCATCTAAGCAGGATGGAGACTCAAATTCTGGAAACAGTGGGACCTAAACCACCACTAAAATGTGTAAAACAACTGGTTGGTGGTCAGCTGTGCCCGTGCCTTGCTCCCTCATGAGCTGCTGCTCTCTTGCAGGAGGCAGGGCGTGTTTTAGTTGACATCCTTCTACCACTGTAGCATCTGGCTGCTATTTCAGTGCTCCCGAGTTAGAAAAAGCATCTTTTTCCCCCTTGGAAAACTTATTTTTTCCCCCCTAGATGCCCACAACGGGAGTTTTTCCACTTTTCCTCTTTTACCTGGATAAACACAGAAGTCCTCTTGGAAGGATCCCATAGGAACTCCACCGTGTTGAGCTGGGTTGGGTTTGCTCTCGGGTCAATGATGCCCACGGACATCGGGATATCTGTAGGGGCACATACGGAGAACCAGCTGCGGTTTGTAGCGGGAAGGGATTTGCAGGGAACTTATGGAAGAACCAACCACGTCTCTCAAAACGCGGGACCGTGACAGCACTTTGTCCCTTAAAGGGACCGGGAGCCTGGCTGGAGGCACCTCAGGCACCCGCGTCTCCGCCAGCCCCGAGGACTCACCGATGTCCAGTATCCTGTCCCCGGGCCGGTTCCACCGCCAGCCCTCCAGCTGCTGGTGCTCCGTGTACTGCAGGCGCCGGTCATGAAACACCACCCGGAATATGCTCTAGAGGGGAGAAACAGTCTGGGGCTGGAGCTGCCGTGGGAAACTCGAGCCGCGAGGTGCTTCCCGGCACGAGAAAAGGGGCAGAGAGGGGAGCAGAGGAGCCCGAAGGCTTCACGGAGAAGCCGAAGCAATGCAAGGGAGCCCAGATGGACCCTTGGGGTGGAAGCACGAAGGTCCCAGCTTATCCCTCCTGCCACTGCCTCCTGCCTTGTCCCCAGGGACCGGCTGGACAGCACCAGCCCGGCTGGTCTCCACAAAGCGGGAGAAGGAAAAAGGGAAAACAAAACCCGCAGGTGAGGCAGACCCACGCCACACACGCTGTCATGGCGGCCGCTGTGGGGGCGCAGGGTGAGGCCACGTCCCCCCACGGCAGGGGACACCCCCAGCTGGGCGCGCGCACCCGTGTGCTCTGCTCACCTTGACCAGTTTCCCATTTATCTCCGGCAGCTCCCCGATCTTCCTGTTGTCCAGCATCCGGATTTCATAGGACTGCCCTGGGGGGAAGGCGACAAGGTACCTGGCGGTTAGTCAGGACGGACCCTGCTGCCACCCTGACACCTTTTCCTGCCACACTCGACGTGCCACTTGATCTCCTTGCCAGGTGTTGGGGGGGTTGTGACAGGAGCCCCCAGAGCCACAGCTGTAACGAACCTCCAGGAAGAGATAATCCCTCCCTTCCGGCAGCAGTACTTTCCAGGAATTACCCTTATTAACCCAAGATCAAGAACAGGGAAGAAATCGATTACACAAGCTCCATCTGCCTTTGGTCGCCAACCCTGATCTTCCAGTTCTACTTGAAAGCAGCGGGTACAGCTTGAACCTGTAAAACATCCCCCTGCAGAGCACCCGGCACCGGTAAACCACCTTATAAATCGCAAAGATTTTGAGGAGGTTAAATCCTACCGGCAATTCGCACCGCCGCCGTGAGCTGGGGGCAGGCAGCAAGGCGAAGGAAGCGGCGCTTCCCAACAGGAACAACCTGGGGTTTACTACTGAGGCGTTTTCCATTCCCGAGGGGAAATTTCCAGAATTTTACTTTTTAGGGTGTTAAACACGAGGCTCGCTCGGCCCGTGGACTTCTCTCACCTTGGTTGAGATAGGTGAGCGTTTCGTCGTGGAGCTTGACAGCGGGGGACGTGGCGGCACACAGCACGTACTGGAAAGGCAGAATTTTGTTCTCGTTTTCGGGGGGCAAGCTCGATTCTTCCTGCTTGAAGATGGGCAGGGCAAGGACGTCGCTGCAAAGAGATTTGTCAGACACTCACTTTGGCTCTGGCTACAGAGAGGCGACGCCTTCGGCATTCAGTTCCTCCTCCTAGGAAGAGCTTTGAGCTTTTTTTAGGTAAAACCACCCCCCGCCATCTCCGCAGAAGCTCAAAGGAGCGTTCAAGCAAACCGAGTGGTCTGAGGACCCGAGATCTGCCCTTGCTAAAGCTTTTTTCAGCTTAGCCTCGCCACCCACCCAAACCCCGCTCGTTTCGGGCTAAGGGACACCAGGGCTGGCGTGTCAGCCCGCAGGACGACATCCACGTCACCCATAAACGCTCATCCTCCTCCTCGTGGTCCCAGCCTGCTCACCGCTGCCAGCAGGCCGGCCCCTAACCCCTTCCCCGTGGCTTGCCGACCCCCCAGGAGAGGCTTGGCAGGAATTCCAAGTCTGGCTCAGGTCAAGGTCACCGAGTTCCTCGCCGCTGCCCCCTCTGTGTCCACAAAAGCCCCCCGTGCCCCAGCAAACGGGGGTGTCAGCGCAGGCCAGACCCTCCCTCCTGTAGCTGTAACCTGCAGGACGCACGCAAACATGGAGCAAATCCAGACATGGCAGGAGCCCTCCCAACACAAAAGCGGCAGGAGGCGGCCCCCCCAGCTTTCCCCAAACTCCCTGAGGAGCCCCCAGACCCAACGCACTTTGTGCTGAGCACTGCGCAGCCCCGACCCGGCCCAAGAGCCTGGCATGCCCTGCAGGTCCGACGAAGCCGCACGTCACAGCCCACGCGGCAGGTCCCTGCGCCGCGGGACGTGGGAGAAACCAGACCAGGTTGGTAAGACAGCCACAGGCACCTCCTGTGTACCTCGCAGATCTGCCTCCTGCCCCAAGCCACGTTTCAGGACAGGAGGAACTGCCCTGAGGGGTCAGGGTGGCTTCACCACACTCCGTTAACCTGCCACAGCCCACGCGCCCTCCTGGCTACCAGGCTGTGCGAGACGGGCTCCGCGGGAGCTCCACGCCGTGCCACCGGGCAGCACGCAGCCGCTCCAGCTGTACCAGCTTGGGCTCCCCGTCCCCTGGATTGCCATCACGCCGCTCTCGGTGCTGCCCGGGAAAAGCCAGGGTGTTAAAAGCCCCGTGCTACCAACTTTTCCCAGGAGAAGGATGTCTCCTGGTCTTTGCGGTTACATCTCCGCTCCCCTGTGATCACAGACACTCCTCCATACTTCAAAGGCCATGTGGCAACAAGAACTTGCTGAATAATCTTAATTTAAAAACCATCAGCAATACCCTTGAGCCTACGGACATGTATTTAATAGAAATTGTTTCAGAAGCTGTTTCTCAGCAGTTGTTTTGAGCCGTAACAATGGCCGAGAGCAATTATTCCGTCGTGTATAAACCAGACCATCCTCCCACCCATGCACACGAGCAGAGCCCGGAGCGAAAGCAGAACCCGGGCAAACACGTTCAAGCGGTGGGGACGTGACTGCAGAGCTGCGGATGGGCTGCCAGGGCCACCCAGAGCCACCCCACTGCCCCCAGCTGAAACGTGGCGTGGGGACAGTGGGGACGGAGCTGTTTGGGTCACCCAGAGCCACCCCACTGCCCCCAGCTGAAACGTGGCGTGGGGACAGTGGGGATGGAGCTGTTCAGGTCACCCAGAGCCACCCCACCGCCCCCAGCTGAAACGTGGTGTGGGGACAGTGGGGATGGAGCTGTTCAGGTCACCCAGAGCCACCCCATCACCCCCAGGTGAAACGTGGTGGGGGGACAGTGGGGACGGAGCTGTTTGGGTCACCCAGAGCCACCCCATCACCCCCAGGTGAAACGTGGTGGGGGGACAGTGGGGACGGAGCTGTTTGGGTCACCCAGAGCCACCCCATCGCCCCCAGCTGAAACGTGGTGGGGGGACAGTGGGGACGGAGCTGTTTGGGTCACCCAGAGCCACCCCATCGCCCCCAGGTGAAACGTGGTGGGGGGACAGTGGGGACGGAGCTGTTTGGGTCACCCAGAGCCACCCCATCGCCCCCAGGTGAAACGTGGTGGGGGGACAGTGGGGACGGAGCTGTTTGGGTCACCCAGAGCCACCCCACCGCCCCCAGCTGAAATGTGGTGGGGGGACAGTGGGGATGGAGCTGTTCAGGTCACCCAGAGCCACCCCATCGCCCCCAGCTGAAACGTGGCGTGGGGACAGTGGGGATGGAGCTGTTCAGGTCACCCAGAGCCACCCCATCGCCCCCAGCTGAAACGTGGCGTGGGGACAGTGGGGATGGAGCTGTGCAGGGGCAGCTGCGCAACACTGAGCCATGGTGAAGACTCAGGTCACCTGTCCCTCCTGTTACAGACTTTGGGCTCACGGGAGCATGAGGAAGGAGTTAAATCAGCTTTTTTTTTTTTTTTTTTCTTTAGTTGAACATTAAAAACCTTTCCCAAGATAAAACTGGACTTACCTGGCCAAATACCAGCTCCCACCCTAACAGGGCTTTAACCCTTTGGTCTCCAAGAGATTAAATACCCACCTTTCCTCCACCGCTGTGCCAGCGGCACCCGCCGCCGCTGCCCCAAGCCGAGCGGCAGAGCCCTTCCCTGCCCAAATCCCGCTGTCAGACACTACAGAGCCCTGCAGATGCCCCAGTGTCATCAAGGCACGTGTACACAATTAGGCAAATTACACAACCCGGAGGCCGAACTTCCCTGCAGCTCCATCTCATCAGCAGGCCAACCAAGGGTGTTTCATCCCGCCCGAAGAATTCCTCGCCCCAGCAAGCTGCCGAGGCAGGATGAAGCACAGATGGTCCATCCTATGGGATGGGGAAGAGCAGCACCAACCTCTTGTGCCGACAGGAAAGCGGAAAGGCTGCGCCCTGCACAAATTCCCCCTGCGGCCGGAGGAACGCGGGGCGCGCTTCTCCTGCGCTCGTGAGCGCTCGTGTGCCTCGCAGGCTGCGCCACAGCCGGGCTCCAACCCCACGTCTGCAGCCTCAGGAGACCCCGGGGGGCTTCGCTCTTTCTTTTGCTTTGCCTTGCAGGAAAACAGGCTGGGTGAGAAAGACTCAAAAGCTGCGACCTCCCCGCTCGGCTTGCCGGCACATCGCTGTCATCCCGGCTTCCACTCGCTCGTCCCGTGCACGCGGAGCTCTCGGCCGCCGCTGGATCCACGTTCCGCAGCACAGCGGGTGGCTGCGATATCACAAACTGCTTCTCAGGCCTCCAGCGATTCCACTCAGCCACCAAGGGCACTCAGCCACCTGCTGAGAGGGACGATGGGCCGGCAGAGCCATCCCTGCAAACCTCCCCAAAGCCAGCCTCTAGGTTTGTGTTAGCCGAGACCCTGCCTAACCACAGCCTCAACCCCACATTTTATTACAAGCTGCAAAAGGGCGGAAAAAAAACCCACCAAAATGCAGGATTGTCGCATCCCTGTATTTCTGGTACAAGAGCCCAACCCAATTAGCGAGGAATAATCATCGAGCAAATGATGGTTTGCTTTTGCAAGCAGCTATCGGGGAAGCAGAGCTGCTTTCGGTGCAACAGGGAGGCTGGAGCATCACCACGCCACGCCACCCCTGCCGCGGTCCCTCGGCATCGCCGCGGCCACAGGTTTCGTTTGTCTGGGTCGTCCCGTGCTTGCAGGACCCAGGTGACAGGGTCAGCTTTACACGTGGCGTGGTGCAATAAATTAAATATCTGGAGAGACGACGTGGTTATAAAACGGCAAGAGAAAGCTCGGCAGCCCCCGGGCCCAGCAGCTCCGGGGGAAGCACGTTCTCGGTGGCACAGGAGACACTTTGTTACTTCGCCTCCCGCCCCACCATCGCCCACCGAGCTCGAGTGGTCATGTTGGGGGTTGCTTGGGGAAGAGCCAGGAAGCTGCGAGGCATTCGGGTACCACCGTCCCACCAGCAGCCCCCCATGACGCCCAGCCTGGCCAAACCCAGCAGCCAGCGGCAGATTTTTCTTGAGACCAACCCAGGCGCAGTCCCGCCTGCTCAAAGGCACCTGGAGAAGCTCCCGCAACTCCGAGGGACACCCCTCCGCTTAAAACCCACTCCTTCCCTGCGCAATTTAACATGCTTTTGGGAAGACACTTCACCTAGCGGCTCCGGCTCTGGGGTGGGACAGAATCTCCTAGAAAAGAGGGGAGAATAACTGTGGGCAGACGTGTTCAGCCAATGCCCGGGTTATCACCTCCAAAACCAGCTCCGCTCTCCTCAAAAACCGAATTCCGGGGAACAACAGTAACATCACGAATTCCGGGGAACAACAGTAACATCACGAATTCTGGGGAACAACAGTAACATCACGAATTCAGGTTCATTAACAAACACAAAGCACGACCCTACCGTGCAACTCAAACGAGAGAAAGCTTCCAGCCGAGCGACAACCCTCATCACCCACCAGCACCTACCAGCGCTCGTTCCCAAGGAAGTAACGTGCCTCTTCCATAGGGAGAAGGAACAAAAGCGGACACCCCCCCCCCCGGGGGCAAGCCCGCAAAAAGTCCCAAACGCACTCAAAACACGAGGTGCCTGTTGAAACCTTTTCCCCCCTTCCCGCGACACGGAGAGAAAATGTCAGATGTCAGGACAGGAAGGTCGGCGCTCACCTACGGGGGCACACGCTCTATTTACGGGCAGCGCAGGTCAAGAAAAGTCTTGGAAAAACAGAGTCGGGTTTCAGGCGGCCGAGCGAGCCCCGTAGGTTGCGCCCAGGGCAGCGACACAGCCACCATGTCACCAACCCAGAGCCCAAAGCCCTTTTGCACCGGTAAGAGCGGTACGGGAAAATTAGGACACGGGGACCTCCAGGCTCTTTGCCACCTGCCTGGGGTCCACATGGGGGTGTGTGTGTGGGGGGATCTACCTCGTCCTCCCCCCTCGCTTCCAGCCAAGGAAGGTCCCAGGGTGAAAACAAACGGGGCAGAAGTTGCAGCCAAACTAGTAACGCTCTCACCCAAGTTACATCAAGGCAACTCCTTCGCAGACGGCGCTGGATCCGCACTGCCCCACGACGGAGCTAATTAATCAAGGACGACGGAGCTAATTAATCAAGGACGACGGAGCTAATTAATCAAGGACGACGGTGGGGAAGCACGTGGCTGCCCGCAGCCCCCGGCCCGTCCAACGCCTCGTCCACGGGCCGCACTTCCCCGTCGTGACTCGCGCAGGCGGAGACGAGGCGTTCTCGCACCTCAAACGGGGGGCACGACGCTGCGCTTCGGCCTCAGCGCGCACGGGGGGCTCGGCCAAGCGGCTGGATCCCAGAGCCGGGATCCCAGAGCCGGGATCTGGAGGACCAAGAAGCATCTCTGGAGCACGGGCCACGTACTTGTGCAACACGGCGTGAGCACCCGAGGCCGGCAGGTCCCGGTCCCAAGCGTCGCGTTCGTGCGCTAGACCCCGCAGGGGTCCTGCTCCGAGGATCGGCTCCTGGGTTAGCTCAGTCAGGAGCTGGTCTGACCCAAAAAAAACATGCCCGTGTTCCTCTGGGAGGGTAATTAATTAGAGCAAAGTACCGCTTCGGGGGTGATTAGCTTCTGGGGGGGGATCAGCGTAGGCTGTGTAAACCCAAAGCAACCGGCCGTGGGCTCTTCTGACCAGCGATGGAGAAGCGTGGGACGAAGTGGGGTGATGGAGCTGCAGATCAAGGCCATCGGGTGGCCAAAGCCCAAAAGAGCCCCCAGGGCTGCCCAGCCCCCCCCCACCCCCCAGTGCCCAGCCAGCCCCTTGCAACCGCGACTCCATCCCAACTCCGAGCGCCCACCGCCACATCCCAGGGCTGGAAACGGAGCCGAGCGCCCAACTCGCTCCCGAACCACCCCCAGGGTGACACCGCGGCCACCGAACGTGCCGGTCCCCCACCCTGGGGAGCGTTTTGGGGCTCCTCAGCCCACCCTGAGCCCCCAGCCTCTCTGCCAGGCACGGGACGGACCCCCGAGCGTCGCCGGAGCCCACCTACCTCATGCTGTAGGCCCCGGCGCCCAGCTCCTGGCCGATGCCCGACAGGCTGGCGTCGAAGTCCTGCACCAGCCCCGACTCGATCACCTCGTCGGCCAGCGGCAGCTTCAGCGCCCAGGCCATCCTCACCCAGCGGCACGGGGCGCCCGCCCCGGGCCAGGGGGCCGCGTCCCCCGTGGGGGAGGGCAGCGGGGGGCTCCTGGGCGACCTGCCCCGGTGCGACACCCCCCCGGCAGGCAGGTGGGCTCGCTCCCCTGGGGGGGCTCAGCCGCGCTCCCCCTGTCTCCTGGGGGCACCCAGCCCCCCACCCCTCGGGGGACCCTGCCCTGGGGTGGCTAACTTGGGGGGACCCCCCCCCCCTCCTCCAAGACCTGCTGCAGGGGGCTCGACCTCCCCCCCGCCTGCTGCACCCCCTCACCCCCCCCTCCAAGGGGCCACACCAGCCCCCAACCCCCCCCCGGGGCCTCACCCTCCGGGGCTCCCCAGACCCCTCAGCCCCCCCACTAAGGGCCCCCACCCCCGGGGGGCTCCGGGCCCTACTGACCCTTCCCCGCGGGGCTGCACCCCCAGGGGACCCCTGCACCCCCTCACGGGGCCGCCCCCCTCGGGGACACACACACTCCCCCACCCCTCCCGGGCCCTGCCGCCCCCCGCGGGCCCTCCCTGGCTCCAGGCCCCCCCTCAAAGGCCAAACCCCGCCAGGGGCTGCCCGCGGCCCCGCTGTACCCCCAGGGCCGCCTCCCCGAGGGGCTGCACCCGCCGAGCCCCCCCTGGAGCCCCCCCCGGCCCCGGCCCCGCCGCTCCCGCTCCCGCCCCGCCGAGGGCCCCGGGCCGCGGCCCCCGCAAGATGGAGGCGGCGGCACCGCGGGCCCCCCGCCCCCGCCGCCAGCGGGGAGCTGGCCCCGCCCCGCCGCCGCACCCAGCCAATGGGAGCCGCGGGCCGCCGGGTGACGCGCGGCGGGCGGCAGCCAATGGAGAGCTTCGCGCCGGGTACGCGGCGCGGGGATTGGCCGGGGGGCGGGGCCTGAGCGGCACGGCGTGGGGCGCTCGGGGCCGCGCTGAGCCTCCTCCAGGATCCCGGTTCGAGTCCCGGCTCCGGCTCATGCGTGCGCTGAACTGCGCGGGGCTCAGCCGGCAGCGGGGGGTGGGGGGCGGGGGGTGCTTTTCTCCTTCCCAGCGCTGCAGGGGGGATGGAAGGAATGACGCCGGCCCAGTGCCATCCTCGCAGCTGCTCCCCTGAAAACTGGTGGCATGGGAAGCCACAGCAGAGCAGCGACATCCCCCTCCCTCCCAATTCCCTCCCCTCCGCCGGAAAAAAGTGGAAAGGAAAAGAAAAAAGAAAAATACTGTTTATTTCACACCACTACATCAAGTGCATCAGTCTGCCGTGTCCTCAGCGGGACCTGGCGCCCCCTCCCCGTCCCCCCGAACCTCCCCCCCCTCCAGCTGTCACCTCTCCCCACCGCTCCCAGGCGAGAAGGGGGCGAGAGATGGAGCCCCCCAACCCACCTGGCCCCCGGGCTCGGGGTGGGGGGAGGCAGGGAAGGGGTGCTGCCTCTGTTACGGGGGTTGCCCCCCCGAAAACCCTCAACCAAACCCTGGTGAAGTCCCCAGCCACCACCCGTGGTGATGTCCCCGTGGCTGGGGTGGGGGTCACACCGAGAAGCCCACTGTGAGGCAGGGGACCGCCGAAATCAAACTGGGGTGGGGGTGAAATTAAACCGGGGCTCACCCCTAGCGAGCCATGACGCTACCTCAGAAACACGGGAAAACGGCCAAAAAATGAAAATCACCTTTTTCTGGGGAAGGGGATGATATTGGGGGGGGGGGGGGCAGGAGAGGCGGCGCGTGCAGGCAGGGGGTCCGTCACCACGCACGTTACAGGCAGGAGGCATGAGGCAGGCCTGACATCCGACGCGAACATGCTTAGGTCATGTGTGATGTGGAGGAAAGGGGGACGGACACACGGACACACCTTACGGGCACGGTGGGGTGGTGGAGACCCCAGCCCCCGCCGTGGGGCTGGGGGACCAAGTCGGTGGCAAAAGTGCTGATGGCAGGAGGTCGGGGTGGGCAGTGGCGGCGGTGGGGGTGGGGGGGGGTGGGGGGGATGACCCCGTTCCCCCCTCCCCAGTTTAGGGGATCTGAAAGACGTTGAGTTTACTGGTGTTTTTGAGGGTCTGCCGGCGGTTGCAGAACCAGACGCGGACGACTTCGCGGTCGTAGTTGAGCTCCTTGGCGATCTCGGTGATCTCCTGGCCGGTGGGCAAGGCGTTCTTCTCGAAGTAGGCGTTGAGCGCCTCGATGGCCTGGGGGGTGAAGGACGTGCGGCGCTTCCGCTTCTTGGAGGGTTCCCCCCCCACGAATTCCATCAGGTTTTGCTGCCCCTCTTGGTTACGGAGCTCGGCTTCGCTCAGCCACTTCTCCAGCACCGGCTTCAGCTTCTGGGCGCTCTTGGGGGTGATGTCCAGCTTCTCGAACCTGCAGCGGACACGGCGAAATCCTCAGGGGTGCGGCCAGGATGGGGGGACACCCTGGGGGGACACGCTGGGACAGGGCTGGGGGCACCGATGGGACCATGGCAGGGAGCGATGATGTGTGGGGCTTTGGGGGCAGCGATGCCGCCCACCCTCCTTTTCTCCCATCTTCCTCCCTTCCTCTAGTTCTCCTGTTCTCCATTTTGCTTCCTTTTCTCCGTATTTCATTTCCCCCCAACTTTCCCTAATTTTTCTTTTGTCTAATTTTCCTCTTTTCCTCCCATTTTCCTCCTTCTCCCCAACCTCCTCCCTTTCCTCCCATTTTCCTCTCTCCTTTTCCTCTTTTCTCCCAATTTTCCTCCTCCCCAACCTCCCGTTTCCTCCTGCTTCCCTCCCTTTCTCCATTTCTCTCCTTTTCCTCTTTCCTCCCAATTTTCCTCCTCCCCACCCTCCAACTTCACTCCCCTTCTCCAGTTCTCCTTTCTCTCCTTTTCCTCCTTTCTCCCAATTTTCCTCCTTCTCCCCGATGTCCTCCCTTTCCCCCCATTTTCCTCCCCTTAATTCTCCTTTCTCTCCTTTTCCTCCTTTCGCCTGATTTCCCTCCTTCTCCCCAACCTCCTCCCTTTCTCCCATTTTCCTTTCTCTCCTTTTCCTCTTTTCTCCCAATTTCCCTCCTCCCCAACCTCCTGTTTCCTCCAACTTCCCTCCCTTTCTCCATTTCTCTGCTTCTCCTCCTTTCTCCAATTTCCCTCCTTCTCCCCAACCTCCTCCCTTTCCTCCCATTTTCCTCCCTTTCTCCAATTCTCCTTTCTCTCCTTTTTCTCCTTTCACCTGATTTCCCTCCTTCTCCCCAAACTCCCTTTCCTCCCATTTTCCTCCCCTTCTCCTGTTCTCCTTTTTCTCCTTTTCCTCTTCTCTCCCAATTTTCCACCTTCTCCCCACCCTCCTCTGTTTCCTCCAACTTCCCTCCTTTTCTCCAATTCTCCCTTCTCTCCTTTTCCTCCTTTCTCCCAGTTTCCCTCCTTCTCCCCAACCTCCTCCCTTTCCTCCCAGTTTCCTTTCCCTCCTTTTCCTCTTTTCTCCCAATTTTCCTCCTCCCCAACCTCCCGTTTCCTCCAGCTTCCCTCCCTTTCTCTTTTCTCCCAATTTTCCTCCTCCCCAACCTCCCGTTTCCTCCAGCTTCCCTCCCTTTCTCCATTTCTCTCCTTTTCCTCTTTTCTCCCGATTTTCCTCCTCCCCAACCTGTTTCCTCCAACTTCCCTCCCTTTCTCTCCTTTCTCTCCTTTTCCTCTTTCCTCCCAATTTTCCTCCTCCCCACCCTCCAACTTTGCTCCCCTTCTCCAGTTCTCCTTTCTCTCCTTTTCCTCCTTTCTCCCAATTTTCCTCCTTCTCCCCGATGTCCTCCCTTTCCCCCCATTTTCCTCCCCTTCCCCAATTCTCCTTTCTCTCCTTTTCCTCCTTTCTCCCAATTTTCCTCCTTCTCCCCAACCTCCTCCCTTTCCTCCCAGTTTCCTCCCTTTCTCCAGTTCTCCTCTTTCTCCTTTTCCTCTTCTCTTCCAATTTCCCTCCTTCTCCCCAACCTCCTCCCTTTCCTCCCAGTTTCCTTTCTCTCCTTTTCCTCTTTTCTCCCAATTTTCCTCCTCCCCACCCTCCAACTTCGCTCCCCTTCTCCAATTCTCCTTTCTCTCCTTTTCCTCCTTTCTCCCAATTTTCCACCGTCTCCCCGATGTTCTCCCTTTCCTCCCATTTTCCTCTCCTTCTCCAATTCTCCTTTCTCTCCTTTTCCCCAATTTCCCTCCTTCTCCCCAACCTCCTCCCTTTCCTCCCAGTTTCCTTTCTCTCCTTTTCCTCCTTTCTCCCAATTTTCCTCCTCCCCACCCTCCAACTTCGCTCCCCTTCTCCAGTTCTCTCTCCTTTTCCTCCTTTCTCCCAATTTCCCTCCTTCTCCCCAACCTCCTCCCTTTCCTCCCAGTTTCCTCCCTTTCTCCAGTTCTCCTCTTTCTCCTTTTCCTCTTCTCTTCCAATTTCCCTCCTTCTCCCCAACCTCCTCCCTTTCCTCCCATTTTCCTTTCTCTCCTTTTCCTCTTTTCTCCCAATTTTCCTCCTCCCCACCCTCCAACTTCGCTCCCTTTCTCCATTTCTCCTTTCTCTCCTTTTCCTCCTTTCTCCCCGTTTCCCCTCTTCTCCCCACCTTCACTCCCTTCCTCCGCTTCTGCTCCTTTCCCCGGTCCCCCCGGCGGGACGCGGCCCCCCCAGCCCCCCGTACCTGCAGATGGCCGACTGGCTGTAGGCAGGTCCCTCGGTGGCCGTCAGCGCCTGCCCCACCTGCGTCTGCGTCAGGCCGAGGGACAAGCGGCGGATCTTGAAGTTCTTGGCGAACTCCCGGATCTCCTCCAGGTTAATCCCGTCCTCCTCCGTGCTGCTGTTGGGAGCCGGGGGCTCTGCCGGTGGAGGGATGCGGGGGCTGCCGTGAAATGGCCACGGAGCCCCCCCCATCCCGCCCCCACCCCCCCAACAAGCATCCCCTTCGTTAGGCTCCATAACGAAGGCTGGGGGCCAGCGCTCACCCCCGTGGATGCAGAGTCTGGCTGTGCCTTCCCCATTCCCAGGGGATCCCAGTCCCCGGGACACCCCCAGTATCCCCAGCAACCTCTCCCTATCCCAGGGGATCCCAGTCCCCGGCATCCCCCCAGTATCCCCAGCAACCTCTCCCTATCCCAGGGGATCCCAGTCCCCGGCATCCCCCCAGTATCTCCAGCAACCTCTCCCTATCCCAGGGGATCCCAGTCCCCGGGACCCCCCCCAGTATCCCCAGCAACCTCTCCCTATCCCAGGGGATCCCAGTCCCTGGCATCCCCCCAGTATCCCCAGCAACCTCTCCCTATCCCAGGGGATCCCAGTCCCCGGGACACCCCCAGTATCCCCAGCAACCTCTCCCTATCCCAGGGGATCCCAGTCCCCGGGACACCCCCCAATATCCCCAGCAACCTCTCCCTATCCCAGGGGATCCCAGTCCCCGGGACACCCCCAGTATCCCCAGCAACCTCTCCCTATCCCAGGGGATCCCAGTCCCCGGGACCCCCCAGTATCCCCAGCAACCTCTCCCTATCCCAGGGGATCCCAGTCCCCGGGACCCCCCAGTATCCCCAGCAACCTCTCGCCATCCCAGGGAATCCCAGTCCCCGGGACACCCCCCAGTATCCCCAGCAACCTCTCCCTATCCCAGGGGATCCCAGTCCCCAGCATCCCCCCAGTATCCCCAGCAACCTCTCCCTATCCCAGGGGATCCCAGTCCCCGGGACCCCCCAGTATCCCCAGCAACCTCTCCCCATCCCAGGGGATCCCAGTCCCCGGGACACCCCCAGTATCCCCAGCAACCTCTCGCCATCCCAGGGGATCCCAGTCCCTGGGATTCCCCCAGTATCCCCAGCAACCTCTCCCTATCCCAGGGGATCCCAGTCCCCGGGACACCCCCAGTATCCCCAGCAACCTCTCCCTATCCCAGAAGATCCCAGTCCCCGGGACCCCCCAGTATCCCCAGCAACCTCTCCCTATCCCAGGGGATCCCAGTCCCCGGGACCCCCCAGTGTCCCCAGCAACCTCTCGCCATCCCAGGGGATCCCAGTCCCCGGGACCCCCCAGTATCCCCAGCAACCTCTCGCCATCCCAGGGGATCCCAGTCCCTGGGATTCCCCCAGTATCCCCCACTGTGACTCACTGGAGACCAGCTGGCTGACGGTGGGGGTCTCAGAGCAGGTGATGGGGACGGGCGCGGAGGAAGCCTTCGCCGCCGGGGCAGGGTTTGCCATCACCACGGCCGGCTGGGACAGCGCCGGGGCCGGCTGGATGGGCTGGACCTGGGGCAGAAGGGAGGGTCAGCACCCCCAGAGCGGGGGTCCCCTCCTCCGGCGCCACGGCCGGGCTGCTCCCTGCCCACCAGCTCCCGCAGGAGACCACTGCGCAGCTGCTGACAGGGCAGGCGAGACAGGCTGGGACCGGGGCAGGGGGGGGATGACGCTGGAAGCCACCCAGCTCCACGCTGGGAACGGGGCTGTGACAATTCTGTACTGGGTTTGGGGCATCCCACCACTTCGGGTTGGGGGTGACCAGCACCTCTGCTCACGCCAAGGTGAGCCGTGGTCACGTCCCATCCCGGCTGGGACACTGGTGGGCACAGAGCGCAGGATGCCCCACGGGGCAGCACCGTGGGGCAGGAGAGGCCACATCCCGAAGATGCTCACGGGCTCCCAAAGCAACGTGGTTGGTCCCCAGAGCCACTTGTCTGCGTCCCAAAGGTGCTCACGTCCTCCCAAAGTGACATGGTTGGGTCCCAGAGCAACACAGCGGGGTCCCAAAGTCACCCTTGTGCTTCCAGAGCAGCGTCCAGGTCCCAGGAACGCTCATGTCCCCCCAACACAACGTTGACCAGGTCTCAAAGACGCTCACATGCTTTGAGAGCAACGTGGCCACATCCCAAAGTGACACGGTTGGGTTCCAAACCACACTGCCAGGCCCCAGAGATGCTCATGTGCTCCCAAAGCCATGCGGCTGGGTCCCAAAGATGCTCACAGCCTCCCAAACTGATGTGGCCGGGTCCTAAAGCCACTCACGTGTTCCCAAAGCCACAAAAGATGCTCACGTCCTCCCAAAGTGACGTGGCCAGGTCCCAAAGATGCTCATGTCCCCCCAGAGTGACATGGCCAGGTCCCAAAGATGCTCACGTCCCCCCAGAGTGACATGGCCAGGTCCCAAAGATGCTCACGTCCTCCCAGAGTGACATGGCCAGGTCCCAAAGATGCTCACATCCTCCCAGAGTGACATGGCCAGGTCCCAAAGATGCTCACGTCCCCCCAGAGTGACATGGCCAGGTCCCAAAGATGCTCACGTCCTCCCAGAGTGACATGGCCAGGTCCCAAAGATGCTCATGTCCCCCCAGAGTGACATGGCCAGGTCCCAAAGATGCTCACGTCCCCCCAGAGTGACATGGCCAGGTCCCAAAGATGCTCACGTCCCCCCAGAGTGACATGGCCAGGTCCCAAAGATGCTCACGTCCCCCCAGAGTGACATGGCCAGGTCCCAAAGATGCTCACGTCCTCCCAGAGTGACACGGCCAGGTCCCAAAGATGCTCACGTCCCCCCAGAGTGACGTGGCCAGGTCCCAAAGATGCTCATGTCCTCCCAAAGTGACATGGCCGGGTCCCAAAGATGCTCACGTCCCCCCAGAGTGACGTGGCCAGGTCCCAAAGATGCTCACGTCCCCCGAGTGACATGGCCAGGTCCCAAAGATGCTCACGTCCCCCCAGAGTGACGTGGCCAGGTCCCAAAGATGCTCACGTCCCCCCAGAGTGACGTGGCCGGGTCCCCCGAGCCACTCAGCCAGGGACGCCACCAGCCCTGCAGCCATGTGGCCACCGGCCCCGTGCCCGTTGCTCACCTCGTTCTTGGGGGGGGGCTCGGGGGTGCCAGTTTTCTTGCTGGTGGCCGCCTGGATGGCGCTGCCGGCCAGCGTGGCGATGACCTGGCCCTGGGCATTGAGCAGCAGCTGCGGCGTCACCGTCTGCACCTGCAGGTTCTGGGCCGGCAGTGTGGCCGGGGCAGGGCTGGCCGCCACGCCGGGGGGGCTCACCACCCACGGCAGGGTCCCGATCACCTGGGGAAGGGAGGACAGCCAGGGCTGGGGGGGGGTGCACCCTGCGAACCCCCTTCCCCAGGGTGGGGGGCACACCGGCGGAGTCCCTCAGGAGAAACAGCCCCGCGGGGGCAGCCGGCGGGGGGTTGGGAAGGGCAGGTGTGTCCCCCCCTGCGGTACCTGGCCCTGGGCGTTGGTCAGGATCTGGCCCGTGATGCCCTGCATGCCGGAGATGGTGTTTGCGATCACGGGGGCGGCTGCCAAGGAGCCGAGGAGCTGCGTTTGCCCCCCCAGCGAAGCAGCGCCGATCTGCAGAGAACCGAAAGCCGGGGCTCAGAGACGCGGGTGGCACCCCGGGCCACCGCGCCCCCCCCCCCCCGCGCGTGGCCGGCCACCCCCTTCCCCGCGGCAGGGTGACCCCTGCCTCGCCGCCGCGGTGGGATCCGGTGCCTCGAGGTCCTTCTATCCGTTAAATCCGTCCTTTAGATTTTGCCTAAAGCAAAGCCGCCGGCTCGCTGGCTCGTCGCGGATGGGGAAACTGAGGCCGGGATCTTGCACCGTCCCCCGGCAGACGACGGCTGAAGCAGGATGCGCCATCCCCGCGGATGCACGGCTCCTCGCGGCTCCCCGTGGCCACGAAAGCCACCAAAAGAGGGGGAGCAGGTGCCAAACTCCACGCCGCGGGCTGCCAGGCTCCTTACTATGCCAGGGTTAAAGGCAAATCCGGCAGGTTGGACGGTGATCTGGGTCTGCGTCTCTACCGCCTTGGCCACGGGCGGCGCGGGCGCTGCGGGGGGCTGTGGCAGGATGGGGGGCTGGCCGGGCACGGCGGGGAAGACAGCGGGGGGCTGGAGGGGGGGCCGGGGCTGGACCGCAGCCTGCAGCGGCTGGGCAGGCGGCACCGGCGCTTGGATGGTGGTGTTCAGTACGGCGGCGGCTGCGGAGCAAAGAGACGGAGAGAGCGTGAGCTGGGGGGAGGACGAGGGCGCCGGGGTGACCCTGAGCTCGGTGTCCCCCCCACCTTCCCGAAGGTGCTTCACCTCCCTGCGCTTGTGTCACCACAGTGAAAGCCCCCCCCCCCAGCTCTGTGCGCCAGGAGAGCCGAGCCCCTCCGCTACAGCAGGACTCATCCTGCCCAGCTGGGGTGCTGCGCCCACCCGCAGAGGGTAAGGGGCACCTCCGGGGTCCCGCCATCGCCCCATCTACCAATTACTCCTGGGACGGGCCCCTCCGCTCTCAAGAGACGATCCCCTCTGTCAGGGACCCCCGGCATTGCAGGGGGCACGCAGCCCACAGGTCCCCCCCCCCTCCTCGCAGAACCTCAGCCCCCGCAACGAGCTGCCGCACCCGGAGCCCCAAATCTATCCTGGACCTCACACCCCAGCCCTGTGCGCTGCCTTCCTCCCCATCACCATCCTCCCCCTGCCCTCCCCTTCCTCCCCAGGCTCCTGGCACCTTCCGTGCTGGGGGAGCCGCCAGCAAATCCCCGGAATCCAACCCCACTGCGGTGTCCTCTGGAGCCGGGGGGGTGGGTGGGGTGGGTGGGGGGTGGGGGGGGATGGATTAAGGAGGCTGCAAAGCAGAAGGGGGCCGGTTACCTTGCAAATTGGCTATAGGTGGTTTGAAAATTCCCCCTGTAGGAGAAGCAGCCGTCAATCCGGGAAGGGCAGCGACCGTTGCTGTAGGAAATGTCCACACAGCCAGCCCCTGCTGACCTGCCACTTGACCTGCAATACTGATGGGGATAAGAAGAGGTTGAGTAACTGTCCCTGCTGGAACCATTACTCCTGTCACAACTGTTGCTAAGTTTTCCTGAGTCAAGACCTGCAAAAGTAAACAAGATTTAAAAAAGAACAAAAATCAACGCCACTGCAGACAGCATCAGCGGGGCATAAGTCTTTGTTAAAGGGGTGCGCAGACCCAGCGGCCGGGCGGCCCGGGGGTCCCTCCCATCTCAGCAGCTGGGTTCCCAGCTCGGCGGAGCCCCCTCTCCGTGGGGAGACGGGGCGGGGGGATCCCCCCCTTCCTCGCAACCCACCCGACGCGTCTCTGGCAGCACCTCGGCGGCGCAAGGCCCCGTGGCGAGGGCGCCAAGCAGAGGGAAACCACCGCGGTTCGGGGTGCAGCTCCTGCACCCCACGCCGCGAGCGGCCGCCTCTGCCCTCAGGGGTCACCTACAGCCAGCGGACGCCTCCCCGGGGGTCCCCACCTTGTCCCCCGCGTCCCCCCCTGCCCCGCCAACCCCAGCCCTCTCCCCCCTCGCCCGTCCCGCTCCGCCGCTGTGGGTAGTTACCTGCGGGGTGGCTTGCACGGCCAGCGGGGCCAGGGGCTGCGGCTGCTGGCTCGTGGCGTGGCTGAAGGAGCCCCCGGAGGGAACGGTGCTGGGGGACGCTCCGGCCGCCGGTTTGGCTTTGCCTGGGGAAGGGCAGAGGAGACGCGTTGGAGAGATGCTGCCGGCTGAGCCAGAGCAGCTGGGAAAGGACAGGGCTGGGGGGGGGGGGCACCCAGGAAACCAACACCCTCCCACAGGTGGGAGCTGCAGCCCCATGGAGCTGGCGTGAAACCCAGCGTGGGGCATCGTCACCCAGCCTGGGGCATCGTCAGCCTTCGTGGGGCACCCTCGCCCAGCCTGGGGCACCCTCACCCAGTGTGGGGCATCGTCACCCAGCCTGGGGCATCGTCACCCTTCATGGGGCACCCTTGCCCAGCCTGGGGCACCCTCACCCAGTGTGGGGTACCCTCGCCCTTCGTGGGGCATCGTCACCCTTCGTGGGGCACCCTCGCCCAGTGTGGGGTACCCACACCCAGCCTGGGGCACCCTCAACCCTTCGTGGGGCATCGTCACCCAGCATGGGGCACCCTCAACCAGCGTGGGGCATTGTCACCCTTCGTGAGGCATTGTCACCCTTCGTGGGACACCCTCGCCCAGCCTGGGGCATCCCCGGGAGCAGCGCTCCACATCCCCCAGGGCAGGGGGGCTGCCCAGGTTCGGGGATGCAGAAGAAGGGCGCTGGGGGGCTTCCCATGGGACGGTTTGGGGAGGGGGCAAAGCGGGGGGAAGTTTGGGTGATTCGGGGAGGAGCGAGCGCGGCAGATAGTGGGGTTGAGGGGGCACATCGGGGTCTGCTGGGCTGCGTGTGCCTCTCGGGGGTGGCAGATCTGGCAGGAGGCACTTTCCTTCGCCAGCTGCCGGCTCCAAAATTAGCAGCAATTAAGGCGGTGTCAGCCCCTGAACTGCTCACCCGGGGTGGGGGAGCTGGAAAGGGAAGGGTCCCCGATCCCAGCGGCCAGCACCCAGCACGGGGGGGGGCCGTGGGCTGAGCTGCTTCTGGCGTCCTTCAAGCCCCCACCCAAATTCACAGAATATATTCGTATTAGTTATCACGAACATTGAAGTAAGAGGAAACCTTCCTCCTAATCCGTATTTATTACTTGCAAAAGACCTACTTGTTTTTTGAGCAACCTCCTGTATTTATTCTGCTCAACTTCTAATAATGGCAACCCTCAAGTATAAAATCCACTTAATCCTCTTCTATTTTTGTAAAAAGAAAAACACCCTTTTCCTGCCTTTTCCTTTGGCACTAAAAAACCCCTTTTACCAAATAAATACTTTTCTTAGCTAAGAGCCAGGCACTTCTTGGGTTTGGTTCCTTGCCCAGAAATAACTACAGGTCTGCAAAATTTAAAAAAGCCTTTTTTTTTTTTTTAAAAAAAAAATTTCCTACCAAACCCAAGCCCAGATAACACCCAACACTTCCCAAATTGCAAAGACCGTGCCACAGGGCGGCGATGCTGCCAGGCCCGATGGGTTTGGCATAAAAGCCGAGCTTTTGGTCCCCCTCCAGTCTGATCAGGGGGATCAGAGCATCCCCCCGCGCCGAGGGATGCTCGCCACCTCCTCTTACCAACCGGCCTCAAACAAGCTACAGTCCTGCCTGTTTGGTTTGGGGGTTTTTTTGGGGCAAAAAGCCGGGGATCTGGTGGGATACAGCACGGAGGTGACACCCAGAACAAAGTCCCGTTAATAAATAAAGCCCAAGAGCGGCAGGAGAGGGGACACGGGCGCGGGCAGGCGGATTCAGGATGGACCCGCAGGATTGGGGTGCTGGGCAAAAAGCAGCGAGGAATAGAGTGGGATCTACCCAAAAGTTGATTTCCAGAGCTGTGGGAAGGGAGGCACCGGCTCAGCACCCCGGGGCCCCCCGGGGCAAGGGGGAGAGGAGCCCCAAGCCCCAGCTGCGTGTGGGAAGCCGAGCCCCCCAGCCCCACCACGTCCCCTAAGCACGTGTGTGAGGGCTGCCCTCGCTGCAGGACGCTTTTCCCACCAGCTCCCAGAGAAGGAACTGGTTTTGCTGGCTCCTAAACCCACCGCGGCACGGGGCTGCTCCGGCGCTCTGCCTGCACCCACGGGCGCAGCTTGGTCCTGCCGGCTCCGACCCAACTCCGGAGCCAAACTTTGCCCGCAAGGATGGACGGAGCAGGAGCAGCCCAGGGAACGAAGGAGCCCCGGGGAAGGAAGGGGTCTTACCGGCCGCCTCCCCGCTGCAGGAGCTCTGGGTGCTGGGTGGGATGTCCTCTCTGCCCGGGGGGCCGGTCTCCCCCGGTGAGCCCCGTGCTACCTCCCCCGGTGGCATCTCCAAGGCTTTCCGGTCCTCCTCGGCCGGCAGCGGGGCGTCCACGCCGACCTCCAGCACTCGGATGGTTTCGTGGCTGGACATGACAATAACCTGCAAACAACGCGCCCCAAAATGTCCCGTCAGCTGCGGGTCCCCCAGCCCCCAGCGGTGCCCCCCACCCGCAACCCAGGAGCTCCCCCAGCCCCACGGCTTAGGGCGACCCTTCAAACCAAGCAGAGCCCACCCCGTCCCCTCCAGGAGGGATGGATGGGGGGCTCGCAGCCCCCCCAGCGCCTTGCTGCTTTAGTTAATCAGCAGCTTGTGGGCTCTGCTACGCTACCCCCACCACGGGCATCGGGGACGGCGTCTTCAGCGGGTAAAACGTGGCTGCGGCACCCCCAGCGGAGCCGGCACCCCGTTACCGGCAGCACTGGAGCCAGCACCGACGTACAGCCCCATGGGTCTGACCCGGGGCCAGGCGACCCCCGCGACCCCCCCCAGCGCCCCATATCAGGGTGATGGGGGGAGCGATGGGCAGAGGCACCCGCGCCTCCTCCCGCTGCCCCGTGCCAAACCGCGAGCGAAGCGCCCTGGCAGGCAGCGGGACAGGGACCTCGCGCCCCCTTTTCATCATCAAAAACCCCCAAAATGGGGCAGCCGAGCTCCCAGAGATGGGGCTGAACATCTGCGTGGCCATGCGTGGGGGCAAATGGCGGGAGGAGGGGGGGGTCGTGGGGCAGGAACGAGATGGTTTTTCACCCCACGCTGGGGCAACGGAGCCAGGCTCCAAACGCCAGCTGCCCACCCGGTGGCCCCCCGGGCTGTGGGGTGCGAAGGGGCGCGGGGGGCCGGGGTCGGCAGTGCCTGTACCTGCTCGTTGACGGTCAGCAAGGCCTCCTGGGGCTGCACCGCTTCCGTGTCCATGGCGTCCCGGCAAAGGTGGGAGTGGGCTCAGAGCTTCCACATGCTGCCAGGGGGGATAAGGGAGGGTCCGTCACCACCCCAAGCCAGCAGCTCCGGGGTCACACGCTGGCTCGACTCGGGGTGCAGAGGACACCTGGTCTGTCCCACCGCCTCCCTACTCCTCCCTGGCTCTACCAGCCGGCTCTCCCACTCCGTGCCGGCCCCGGGTGCGATTCGGGGCAGCGCTGGGCTTGCTAACGCCCACCCCCCCTGCGCCCTGGGGATGCAGCTCCTCCCGGGGGGGGGGGGGGGGGGGGGGGGGGCTCGGGTACCTCCCATCACCTCCTGGCAAAGAGCTCACGGACACGGGGCAGCGTAACGTGTTGGATCAGCGTCAAATATAGAAGCAGCGGAGCAAGGGAAGGGTCATTGCAAGGGCTGAGACCTTCCCCCTCCTCTCTCCTTTTGGGAGACGAGGATGCAGCTCCTACAGCCACCTTTAAAAAAAACTAAAATCCAGGCAGGGACCACGTGTAACCGCCCGTGCCTCCTCTCTGCGCCCCGAGCAGGTCCTCAAAGGCTCCCCGCGACCCCCCCCATGCCCCTGAGCTGCCTGCGAGAAGCACGAGAGTCAATTTGCTCCTTCCTGGGGGGACCCCACTGCTGGGGGTACTTCGTTAAGCTGGAAAACGAGCAGTTCACGGAGGGAAGGGGCTCGGCCCACCTGTTGGAAGGCGACTCTTCCTCTTCCAACGCCCTTCGTTAACTCATTTGGTCACGTATTGTCCCCTCGCTACCTTGCAGCAGCGTAATTGCCTTTATAAGAGGCTTATGAATTTTTTATTAGGAACGTCTCAGGGATGCATTTAACCAGCCAGCCTGGATGACATTCAAAATCACTCAATGCAAGTGCGAAGGTGTCCTTGTTTGTGCCACTGCCGGGGAGCCTGGAGGCACGCCGACGCCGCTAGGTGCAGCCAGACCCCAGCTCTCCCAGCCCGAGGGGTGCCAAAACCCCCGGCAGCGTCTGCTCCCCTGCAGCTCGGCTGCCCCCCACCCCCTGCCCTGGGCCTGATCCTGTCTCTGCTCCCCGAGGGATGCTGGCATCACATGGACCAGCCCGCTCAGCCCCCGGCAAGCTCTGCTAATCCGAGCGTGTTAAACAGAGCCGGGGCAGAGCCTCCCCAGGCTTGTGCCTCATCCAAAAGGGAATTTCAGCCCCAAATTCGCCTTAGCGCAGCTCATCCATCGGTTTTTACATCTGCCAGGGAATCTGCAGTGCGGGCATCCCCTGCCGCTCTGCTCCACGGTGATACATCGGCCCGTCACGTCAGCCCGGGAGGCACTTCCAGGATCCAGGAAACATCCCCTGGCACCGTTCTGACGAGCCCTTTATCGTTTCTCTGCATTTCAGAAGCCACAGGCTCCTGCTGAGGCCACCGAGCGTATCCTGAGCCAGAGCTGGCATTTGTATGCAATTAGTAAACATAGTTATTAGGATCCTGTTGATCCAAAGGGGCCTAAATTGAATTAAGAGCCAAATTCTCATTTGAAACTCAACAGGGGCCGAGCATCTGATTCCCTGAGGCTGCCTTTTGTACACACCGCTCGTTATTTATTATCTGCGGTGCAGCGACACTTCGGGGTCCCAGCAGCGACGGGCTGTTCCCTTTGCCAGCCGCTTGTCCCAGCTCTCCCCCGTCCCGGGCTCTGCCAGGCTCAGCCCAGGGATTCACGCAGGACACGAACCAGCGAGGGCTTTTAGAGCAGCCAGCGACTGGTTTCCAGTAGCCGCTGCGAATTTTTAAACCTGGCCTTAGCTTCAGAGCAGGCAAACACCTTGGGATGCCGGTGCACAGTTTAATTAACAATTTATTCTAGTGCAACAGAGACCAGAGCAAGGGACAAGCGAGTGGCTTACGCTGGCAGCTGGCGTTATTAAAAGTTAATGAGCTCTCCAGCAGCCAGAGCCTGGCAAACGGCGAGGAAGCCGGAGCAAGGGATCTCTGTGCTGCCTGCAAGGGGCAAAAGCAGCAAACCAGGGGTGCGAAGTGTTTCGCTGCAAGACGAGCGAGCAAGGGAAGCGAGACGCTCCAGAGGAGCCTCATGAACTTCTCCGGAGAGCAGCTGGCAATGGGGAGGGTCTCTGGGGGCACAGCGGGGGCTCTGACCCTGCGTCCTGCTGAATTCACCCCATGGGGAACGATCCCGCTGCTCCAGGTAGTCGCTATGTGCCACTTCATCATCCCTCGGCATCGCCAGACCACGCTGGCGCGGCGGATCCTGGCACAGCAGAGCAGCCCCTGGGGGCTCTGCGAACAAGCATCCTCCCCCCAGTGTCTCACAGCAGCTTTTTCCTGCACCTGGAAGAGGTGGGAAAGCTTCCTGCTCTCATCCCACCACCTCCCTGCCGGCCCAGGACCCCCCCCGGCTCCCCCCTACACCTGTCACGTAGGGATCTTCATCGGAGCGGGCAGCCGAGCCCCAAGTGGGATCCCACCTTGGGATGCACCTGCGTCCCAAGGTGTTTGCCTGCTCTGAAGCTAAGGCCAGGTTTAAAAATTCGCAGCGGCTACTGGAAACCAGTCGCTGGCTGCTCTAAAAGCCCTCGCTGGTTCGTGTCCTGCGTGAATCCCTGGGCTGAGCCTGGCAGAGCCCGGGACGGGGGAGAGCTGGGACAAGCGGCTGGCAAAGGGAACAGCCCGTCGCTGCTGGGACCCCGAAGTGTCGCTGCACCGCAGATAATAAATAACGAGCGGTGTGTACAAAAGGCAGCCTCAGGGAATCCCAAAGCGGCAGGCGAGGGCAGAGTGCCCACAGCTGGACGGGGAGGGATGGCCGAGGGCTCGATCCTGCACAGACACATCCAACACCACCCACGCAGGCACCGGAGAGCGGAGCGAGCGCTGAAATCCCGTGGGATCGCAGAGGCTGCGGTGGGGAGAGGGGGCAGCTACTCACTCACGGTTTGCTCCGGGGTGAAAGGATGCTCGTGGCAGGAGACAGGGCTGGCTGCTGCGTCCTGCTCCTCGG
Source organism: Falco punctatus (assembly GCF_963210335.1). Lineage (NCBI taxonomy): Eukaryota > Metazoa > Chordata > Aves > Falconiformes > Falconidae > Falco > Falco punctatus. Next base: position 4,800,906 of record NC_137598.1, read on the forward strand.
GGCCGGCCGCGGGGCTGCACCGCTCTGGGTTTAGGCTGCAGGGAAAGAAAACCGGGAGCTGCCTCGGTGCTGAGCTCTGCCTGCTCCCACGCTCCCCGCAAGCCACGAGGAGCCACGCCAGCCCTGGGCGAGAGGGGACAACCCCAAAGCATCACCAGCCTCGCAGCCGGGCTCTCCTCCCTCCTCATCACGGCCAAAAGGCAGAGGAGCGTTGGGAAAAGTTGGGAAAAGTTGGGAAAAGTTGGGAAAAGTTGGGAAAAGTTGGGAAAAGTTGGGAAAAGCTGGGAAAAGCTGGGAAAAGCTGGGAAAAGTTGGGAAAAGGTGACCCCAGCCCCATCAGCGAGCTGCCCCCAAAGCCCACCGTACCCAAACGTCAACGCACGGGGCAGCTCTTCTCGGAGCCCCCCGAGTTTGGTGACCAAAGGAGCCGCTGCCACCACCAGACCTCGCCGTTACCCGTCCCCATCTGTAAAGAGCCTCTCGCAGAACCGCGGATTCATCCCGGAGCGGCGAGGGGCTGAAGGGGGCACGACCCTCCTGCTCCCCCCACTGCATTTATCTCCCTGTAGATCCATTCAGGCTTGTCCCAGGGGGAAGATAGAAAAGAAATTTTTTTTTGGCAATTTTTTTTCTTCTTGGTGCCGTGCAAAGAGACCAATTAATGCGCTAGACGATTAAACAGACATTTCATAATGTCAGGCTCGATTCAGTTTGGTGGTGTGCTATGGATTTCCGAGTGGGCTGCTTCTCCCGTAGCAGACGTTCGGCAGGTCGGCAGTACCATTTCATTTCATTTCTTCACACTTTTTTTTTTTTTTTTTTTTTTTTTTGCAATTAATGGGACAAATAATTTGTCCAGATGGTGGTGTGAAGTGCACACAGCAAGAAGACAGCCATTTCGCAACAGATGGCAGCAAGGAAATGAAATGCACAAAATAATAATAATATTTAAAAGGAGAAAAAAAAAAAAAAAAAAAAAGAAGAAGATAGGGGGGATAAAGGGAAGGATAATTTAAGATGCTCCGAGTCTCACTGTGAATATAATTGCCGTGTTAATTACAAGTGTTGATGAGTCAGAGATGTAGCCACTTGGATCCCAAGTGGGTGGAAATCGAAGTTTGAACAAACTTGCCACAGGTGAGAAACGCTACGAGGTTAATTAAACCCACTCTGCACAGAAGACGTTTTGGACAGGGCTACAGCTCGCTAATTACTCGCAGTCGTTATCCTGGATTAGCTCCTTTGGATGGACACTCCGATCCCAGGCTGAGGAGTTTAACGGCGCCAGAAGTGGACACCAGCTTCAGGTAGATGAGCCTTGAGAGCTGGCGCGAAGACACCGGTCCCGGCCCCGCGGTGGCTTTGCACACTCACATGTGCACGGTCCCTGCCCTGTGGTGACTTTGCACGCTCGCACGGTGCACGGTCCCTGCCCCACGGTGGCTTTGCACGCTCACATGTGCACGGTCCCTGCCCCACGGTGGCTTTGCACGCTCACATGTGCATGGTCCCTGCCCCGTGGTGGCTTTGCACGCTCACATGTGCACGGTCCCTGCCCCGTGGTGACTTTGCACGCTCGCACGGTGCACGGTCCCTGCCCCACGGTGGCTTTGCACGCTCACATGTGCACGGTCCCTGCCTCATGGTAGCTTTGCACACTCGCACCGTGCACGGTCCCTGCCTGTCACGGTCCCCTCAGTGGACTCACGATGGTTTGTTAACTATGATCTCAAAGCGCAAAAGTCAAGGCGACCACGCCAAGGGGTTATGCTTCAATCAAGCAGCACAATGTATTGTTCGCCCATAAAGCGGCGTGCGATAGGTAGAAAGACAGAAAGTAAAGAAAAGATAAAGTCAAAAGAAAAGAGGATTATAGCTACCACCACGGGTCCAAGGCGTCCCTACGGTCCCAGGTCCAGGCAGCGTCCCGCCGGTCCTTCCGATCGTTGTGATCCTTGGTGGGGAAGATCTCCAAAGTCGGGTTTCTAAGGAGCCATCCTTTATGCCAAGGAACACGCCTTGCTCCTCCTCTGGCCCACGGACTGTTGCCAGTCTCCACCTTCTCCAGCCAGGTTACCAGCGTGTCCAAAGAAGAGTGCCCGAGGCGTGGTTTGCCTTAGAGACGGGTGGCTTCAGACCAGGAGGTGTGGGTTTGTATTATGATGAAGAAAGTTCACCTGAAGTTTATGTTTTCTGGTTCGTTGTTATGACCACGGTTGTGATCCATCTTCTGGACAACGGTTACGCGGCCTTAATGTAATCGTTCCTTCCAGCCCCAGGTTGCTGGGTACTCCTCGTACCGTGCAGCTCTCCTTCCCAGGGTCTTTGTGTCTGGGTGTCCATGAGGACCACGGTCCATCTCCAGGTCGCTGTTGGCAATGTTGAGACAATACTGTTCTCTCTGGACCGACTCTTACACGGCCCCGCGGTGGCTTTGCACGCTTGCACGGTGCACGGTCCCTGCCTCGTGGTGGCTTTGCACACTCACATGTGCACAGTCCCTGCCCCGCGGTGACTTTGCATGCTTGCACGGTGCACGGTCCCTGCCTCGCGGTGGCTTTGCACACTCACATGTGCACGGTCCCTGCCTCACGGTGGCTATGCACACTCACACCGTGCATGGTCCCTGCCTCGCGGTGGCTTTGCACGCTCACACAGTGCACGGTCCCTGCCCCACGGTGGCTTTGCACGCTCGCACGGTGCACAGTGCCTGCCCCACTGTGGCTTTGCACGCTCACATGTGCACGGTCCCTGCCTCGCGGTGGCTTTGCACACTCACATGTGCATGGTCCCTGCCTCACAGTGGCTTTGCACACTCACACCGTGCATGGTCCCTGCCTCACGGTGGCTTTGCACGCTCACACGGTGCACGGTCCCTGCCTTGTGGTGGCTTTGCACGCTCGCACGGTGCACAGTGCCTGCCCCACGGTGGCTTTGCACGCTCATATGTGCACGGTCCCCGCCCCGCAGTGGCTTTGCACGCTCTCACAGTGCAGGCAGGCGCACGGACACCCCCGGCACAGCCTCCCCCATGCACAGGAGGCAGCTCCAAGTCCCAGTCCCGCTCCCTGGAAATGCAGCGTTACGGTAACGACGCAGCCCCAAACATCCCTTGCCGCCGTCTCGCCAGCTCACATGTCTTTTTTTTCACCACAGAGATCCTGGCTCAAAACACTGCCGCCAGCCGGAGTTCTCGTTCAAAGTGTATTTCCAGGTGTCACAGTGGTAGAGACCTGGACCCCAGCGGTCCGCACCATTTTTTTCCCTCCTCACAAACCAGTTTTCCTCTTAAAACGCGTCCTTACCCTTCTAAATGTTATCACTTTTAAGATTTTACTGTGTTTAACGATGGGGAAACTGAGGCAGGGGATGAGATGTGACACCTCGCTGCCAGCAGCTCTCAAAACCCTCTGTCCCCAACAGAGACCCGTGTCCCCGGGCGAGCATCCCTGCACCCACGCTCACCCGCTGCGCGCCAGGAGGAAAAAGAAAACCAGGAATTTTCTTCTGGCGGGACAGAAGCCGAACTGGCCAGCCTTGACCTCCGAATCAAAACCTTTCCACCAAGCAGCAAAACGATGTACATCTAATTTCTACTCCATTTCTCCTCCGCTCTTTTGGCCCTGCACCAAACCCCCGGCATGGTACCAGGGCAGGGCTTCGGGTCCGGGCACGGGATGCCGACAGGGATGCAGAGCCTTGCTGAGCGCCGCCTCGCAGCCAGCTGTAAAATTCCTGAAGATCAGGGCTGTAAAGGAAAGCTGGCAGCATCCGCACCCGCAGGACAGTGAAATCTTTTTTAAGACAGGTTGGTTTTGGTTTTTTTTTTTTTTCCAGTGGGAGGCTTTTTGGAGGAGACATGGCAGCTCCCCAGCGTTCCTCATCCACTGTTGTGTCAAATTCATGCCTGGAAAACCCCGTGCCAGGGCTGGGGCAGCCAAATCCCGAAGGAGAGTCTGGGAAAACTCATCTACCGGCCCAACACACCTTCCAACGCCAGCGAAGAGGCAGAGCCAGGGCCGCCCGGGGTGACCATAAAGCTTATCAAGCAAACCGAGGGGCTACATCGAGCCCAGATGCGTGGGCCTGGGGAGCCTGCCAGGGAAGGAGCCGGCTTGGGAATCTGCATCGGTGG